>NW_024419431.1:0-6138 GCF_014898765.1 Herpailurus yagouaroundi
CTTTGGCTCTCTCCCACTCTAACCTCTTTTTTTTTTTTTTTTTTTTAGCAATTCAACTTTCAAAACATATCTGAAGTCTGTTTCACTAGCACTCTCTAGTCTAGAAAATCATCACCTCTTTGTTGGACTACTCTAACAGTCTAGCTTTGCTGTTCTTTGTTGTTTCCTGTTTATTAAACATGCTATAGTTTGGGATATATTAGGGAAGGGAGGTAGTACAGGAGGAAGGTGACAAATGAAGGGCCCTTCTGTTCTAGAAGAACATGATGCCCAGAGGACTGGACTTTTCTCACTCTTGGCTGTAGCTGGTTCCCTGCTGGCTGGAATCAAGGTGTGGCCAGAACCTCCATGTCACCTTTAGAGCTGAGGCAATAGCTGGCAGCACTTCTGGAAGATGGTCTTCCTAGGGAGCTGCCCAGCTGCTCCAAGCACTGCATCGTGGTCGCCTCTTGTCCCTATCATGTCCTGGTTCCCTAAATACTGCCCAGGTGAGCTCTGGTTGTCAGCTCTGTGGAATCTGATTCCACAGAGCTGAAAGCCACACCTCTTGTTTTAATGATTGGGGCTATGGTGACATGCTCCCAATGCAAAGTAGTCTAAAGCAGTCTAAAGTGACAGCCACCAGAACATGTCCTGGAGGAACCAAGAGCTGGGCTCCTGGGGTGGGATTCTGTGTTTTGTATCTTCTCTGGACCTTTCTGTTTCATCTTCAGAGTCAAAAGTACCTCTCAAACAGATGATGCTGCAAGCCCCAAAGAGTATGTTCCTATAGTTTATCTACTTGATTGCAGCTTCTAGGTGGGGAAAAGGAGGAAGGTAAGGAAGACAAGAGGATCTCTTGAATATTCCGTTTTCCTCCTTCTGGAATTTTTATCCCCTAATCCTGGAATACCTGGTAGGGGAACAAACAAAAAGAAGAAATCTTCCATTTGGTGTTAAATCATTTCTTGTACTGAATTAGAATGAAGATAGTGTTGTCTTGTCCTACCTTTTTGGGATATCATGACTTTAAACATTCTGCCTCTATGTCTGATATGTGAAATTGCTTAAGCAGCTTGCAAACTCTTTACCCAAGAGGGTGTGTGGGCAATAGTGAATCTCAAGGGCGATGGCTTGGATCTAACAATTGGGTGTGCTTGCCTCTGTAGAAGGTCACTGAATCAGTCATAGTTGAATCTAATAAAATTAGTATTTGCTTTAAACTTATTACATGCTCACCATGGTAACAAATATCAAAAGGATTAAGGATGCATTTTCTGCTGTTGCTGGAGAAACAAGGGATAGAGACTAGGAAAAATCTGGATGATGCAAAATAATATGGTTGTGTAATTTATTAAGGTATGAAATTGTGTCTTTCTTTACTATACCCTACATTCACCAAACATATATTTTTTTGGTATTTAAAGGCTTTATCCTTCCAGGAGTCACTTACTGAGGAGCAAATCTTGAAATAACTCTGCAATTAGGTGGCAATATCAGATGACCAAGTGTTAAAGAATTCTGGGGTATGTTTGATGAGCCAGCTTTTCCTTTTTGACAGCTAGATCAATTCTGCCATTGGGTGGGAAAGAGAATATGATAGAAGGGACCCTAAGGGCTTGAAAGCTATGAGAGACAAACTGAAGTATATCAGAGCCAGTTCCCATATTTGTCAGTGCCAGGAGCGGAGTGGAAGCCAACCCAGGGAAAAGTTGTTATCTGGCTTCTGCCTGCCTGATTAGGACCAGCTACCAGCCATAGAGGCTCAGCCTACTTGAGATTCTGCCTTAGCTTATCTGACCCATCATGTAAGAATGCCCTCACTTCCATCCAGGACCTTGGAAACCTTTTCTAGATTAGCAAGTAGGGCATTTGGACACTTTATAAGGTGTTAGCAATCTGAGATCTTTGCTCTTGGCCCAAGGGGAGACTATTCATAACACATTTGAAATCTCTCCCCTGAGCTGAAAAAGCAGTTCTCACTGGGTGAATATATTAGGTGGGTTAGAAACATATTGGTCATATTTGGGCTTCTAATGGTGATGTTGACCATGCCTTGTGTGGATGTGGCCTGACTCTCCATAGGTTGAGCAAAACAGATCTGAACAACCATCCAAGTGTCAGAAAAGAGAGGTCTGAACGTCAGATATGACGGTACAAGGCATGAGACCTTTGACAAGTCATTTAACTTTCTGGGATTAATTTTCTTCTCTATTAAACATGGACACTCATTTTAAAAATTAAATTATATTTATGAAGTCACTTTGAGAACTGGAAAGCACCCTATGAATATGAATTTTTACTAATCCTTTCTTCTATAAAATGAGAAACACAATACCTATGGTTAAGGACTGTTGTAAAGGTTAAATAAGTAATTCAACAAAAAATATGTTTGAAAACTCTTTGTATCTAGAAGAGCTTTTATTTTTTATTTTTAAAAGTTTATTTATTTATTTTGAGAGAGAGAGAGTGAGCAGAGGCGGGGCATAGAAAGAAGGAGAGAGAGAATCACAAGGAGGTTCTGCACTGTCAGTGCAGAGCTTGACGTGGGGCTCGATTCTGCAAAACATGAGATCATGACCAATTGAGCTGAAATCAGGAGTCAGACACTTAACCGACTGATCCACCCAGGTACTCCAAGCTTTTATTATTTTTTTAGTGCATTTGTGGATTTAATTACTTTGTTGCTTTAAACTGCAAGGTAGTTTTTGACTTACCTTCCTCTTTCCTACCTTTTACTTTCTACTACTCCATTCTTCCAGTAGTGGTATTTAATTATGTTTCCCTTCTCCATACAGATAATAATAGAGACTCTGTTTTACTCATGTAACTATAGTTACAAGAGATAAATCCTTTCTCCTGGTGACACAGTCTTACCTAAGTACAAGTTAACATATCTTAACGGATCTTTCCCCTGATGACATTATTACATTCATCAACAAAAACTATCATCATCACCATACCTCCCCTATTTCACTGAAATGTGCAGCAAACATTCCTAATGCAACTCTTTACTCAGATTGTGGTGAAATTGTATCAAGTACTTCTTTACGCTAAAATAATCCCACTACTTCATTTATAGTTTAAGTGGCAGAGGCTCCTGGAATTCACCTTTATCCTTCTTTTTTTTTTAATTTTTATTTTTTAATGTTTATTTATTTTTGACAGAGAGAGAGAGGGAGAGCATGAGTGGGAGAGGGCCAGAGAGAAAGGGAGACACAGAATCTGAATCAGGCTCCAGGCTCTGAGCTGTCAGCACAGAGCCTGATGCGGGACTTGAACTCACAGACTGCGAGATCATGACCTGAGCTGAAGTCGGACGCTCAACCGACTGAGCCACCCACGTGCCCCTCACCTTCATCCTTCTAAGGCAGGTGCTCCCTGGAGAAAATAATCACACCCCCACTATACCATGATGAGTAAATAGTGATCACATCATTGAGGGACTTAATCATTTACCATATTGATACTATTTAGTAGCTTATAAGCATTTGGATAAAAAACTGCATCTGCATACCATAAGTATTACATTGTATTTAAAAATGATAGATAGTGGGAGTTTTTGGAAGGTGGCGGCATAGGAGGATGCTGGGCTCACCGCGTGTCCTGCTGATCACTTAGATTCCACCTACACCTGCCTAAATAACCCAGAAAACCGCCAGAGGATTAGCAGAATGGAGTCTCCGGAGCCAAGTGCAGACGAGAGGCCCATGGAAGAGGGTAGGAAGGGCGGTGAGGCGGTGCGCGCTCCACGGACTGGCGGGAGGGAGCCGAGGCTGAGGGGCGGCCCGCCGGCCAAGCAGAGCCCCGAGTCTGGCTTGCAAAAGCAGAGGGTGGGACGGAGTGTGTACCGACAGCAAGCGGGACTTAGCATCTGGGAGGTCATAAGTTAACAGCTCTGCTCAGAAAGCGGGAAGGCTGGAGGACAACTGGAGGGAGAGTTGCTGAGCCCCAGGATGACAGAGCTCAGTTTGGCGGGGAACAAAGGCGCTCGCCAGCGCCATCTCCCTCGCCCATCCCCCAGCCAAAACCCCAAAGGGAACCAGTTCCTGCCAGGGAACTTGCTCGCTCTGCGCAAACACCCAACACTGTGCTTCTGCGGAGCCACCCCTCCGGCAGCGGGTATGACTCCCTCCTGCTGCCACAGGGCCCCTCCTGAAGTGGATCACCTAAGGAGAAGTGAGCTAAACCTGCCCCTCCTACCCCATGCACCTTGCCTACCCACCCCAGCAAATACGCCAGATCCCCAGCATCACAAGCCTGGCAGTGTGCAAGTAGTTCAGACGGGCCACGACACCCCACAGTGAATCCCGCCCCTAGGAGAGGGGAAGAGAAGGCACACACCAGTCTGACTGTGGCCCCAGTGCTGGGCTGGGGGCAGACATCAGGTCTGACTGCGGCCCCGCCCAACAACTCCAGTTATACACCACAACACAGGGGAAGTGCCCTGCAGGTCAGCACCACTCCAGGGACTACCCAAAATGACCAAGCGGAAGAATTCCCCTCAAAAGAATCTCCAGGAAATAACAACAGCTAATGAACTGATCAAAAAGGATTTAAATAATATAACAGAAAGTGAATTTAGAATAATAGTCATACAATTAATCACTGGGCTTGAAAACAGTATAGAGGACAGCAGAGAATCTCTTGCTACAGAGATCAAGGGACTAAGGAACAGTCACGAGGAGCTGAAAAACGCTTTAAACGAAATGCAAAACAAAATGGAAACAACGGCAGCTCAGATTAAAGAGGCAGAGGATAGAATAGGTGAACTAGAAGATAAAGTTATTGTAAAAGAGGAAGCTGAGAAAAAGAGAGATAAAAAAAAATCCAGGAGTATGAGGGGAAAATTAGAGAACTAAGTGATACACTAAAAAGAAATAATATATGCATAATTGGTATCCCAGAGGAGGAAGAGAGAGGGAAAGGTGCTGAAGGGGTACTTGAAGAAATAATAGCGGAGAACTTCCCTGAACTGGGGAAGGAAAAAGGCACTGAAATCCAAGAGGCACAGAGAACTCCCTTCAGAAGTAACTTGAATCGATCTTCTGCACGACATATCATAGTGAAACTGGCAAAATACAAGGATAAAGAGAAAATTCTGAAAGCAGCTAGGGATAAACGTGCCCTCACATATAAAGGGAGACCTATAAGACTCGTGACTGATCTCTCTACAGAAACTTGGCAGGCCTGAAAGAATTGGCACGATATCTTCAGTGTGCTAAGCAGAAAAAATATGCAGCCGAGAATCCTTTATCCAGCAAGTCTGTCATTTAGAATAGAAGGAGAGATAAAGGTCTTCCCAAACAAACAAAAACTGAAGGAATTTGTCACCACTAAACCAGCCCTACAAGAGATCCTAAGGGGGACCCTGTGAGACAAAGTACCAGAGACATCACTCCAAGCATAAAACATACAGACATCACAATGACTCTAAACCCATATCTTTCTATAATAACACTGAATGTAAATGGATTAAATGCGCCAACCAAAAGACATAGGGTATCAGAATGGATAAAAAAACAAGACCCATCTATTTGCTGTCTACAAGAGACTCATTTTAGACCTGAGGACACCTTTAGATTGAGAGTGAGGGGATGGAGAACTATTTATCATGCTACTGGAAGCCAAAAGAAAGCTGGAGTAGCCATACTTATATCAGACAAACTAGACTTTAAATTAAAGGCTGTAACAAGAGTTGAAGAAGGGCATTATATAATAATTTCAGGGTCTATCCATCAGGAAGAGCTAACAATTATAAATGTCTATTCACCGAATACCTGAGCACCCAAATATATAAAACAATTACTCATAAACATAAGCAACCTTATTGATACGAATGTGGTAATTGCAGGGGACTTTAACACCCCACTTACAGAAATGGATAGATCATCTAGACACACGGTCAATAAAGAAACAAGGGCCCTGAATGATACATTGGATCAGATGGACTTGACAGATATATTTAGAACTCTGCATCCCAAAGCAACACAATATACTTTCTTCTCGAGTGCACATGGAACATTCTCCAAGATAGATCATATACTGGGTCACAAAACAGCCCTTCATAAGTATACAAGAATTGAAATTATACCGTGCATACTTTCAGACCACAATGCTATGAAGCTTGAAATCAACCACAGGAAAAAGTCTGGAAAA
>NW_024419432.1:0-1248 GCF_014898765.1 Herpailurus yagouaroundi
GCCATTCGGGGAGACAACTGCACTGCTGTAGGTTCAGGGTCTAGAACCTCCTGGGAACTAATCTCAGCCATAAACAGAAATGTAACCCTAACGCTACACCTAAACCTAACACGAACTCTCACACTAACTCTAAACCAGACCCACACCCACCCATGTGCCCGCATTTCAGCCCTCGATGGAATTCACGAGAATGGTATCGCTTCGGCCCTGGCGATGTCCCTGTACCGAACCCTAACCCTAGCTAAGGCTCTCACCCATGGAGACCCAATTCCAAAGTCTGATAACAGCATGTACATGGGTTCCAGAATTGGTGCAGAAATACTAAACATAACATGGAACATCACCATGTCATATCCAAAGCACGACTGCAGCTACAACAGAGGATTTATGAGTACTACACGAAAAGAATTCCATACACTTGTCTGGACTTTGTACCCAAAGACAAATCCTTACTGGAAACCTCCTTTGTGTACTCAACTCAGCCCTTCAGGGAGACAACTTCAGGGAGACAGCAGTACGAGGGGATTCCTGAGCCCCACCAGAAGGGTAGCCCATACATTTGACTGGCCATGAAACACAAAGACTAATCCTGACCGGCACCCTCCCTTGTGTACTCCACTGAAACCTTCGGGGAGACAACTCTTCTGCTGTGGGTTCAGTACCTGGAGCCTCCGGGACATACCCTGACCCTAACCCTAACCCTAACCCTCACCCTACACCTGACCCTATCTATCACAAAACTCTAAAACAGACCAAGAGCCAAGAATGTGCCCTCAAGTCACCCTCCATGGATTCACAACACTGGTGTCACTTTGGCCCTGGCAATGTCCCTGGACAAAACCATAACCCTAGGTAAGGCTTTCTTCCCATGGGGAACCAACTCCAAAGTCTGACAACAGCACACACACGGGTTCAAGAATCGGTGCAGAAATACTCGCCATGGAACATGTAACATCAAACGTCATTTCCAAAGAGCTATGGCAGCTGCACTAGAGGACTTCTTAGGCCTAACCGAAGGGTGGCCCATATATTTGTCTGGCCTTGGAACCCAAAAAATAATCCTGACTGGCACCTTCCCTTGTGTACTCCACTAAGACCTTCGGGGAGACAATTGCTCTGCTGTGGGGTGTCTAGAGACTCCTGGGACCTAACCCTAAACCTAAACATAACCTTAAACATAACCCTCACCCTACACCTAACCCTACCTGTAACCCTAACCCTACACTTGACCCGCACCGTCGCATGGGC
>NW_024419433.1:0-7612 GCF_014898765.1 Herpailurus yagouaroundi
TTCAGTAGTTTACCTGGTAGTAGTAATGTTTGCATTAAACTTTTTATTTTTTATTTTTTTTTTGAACGTTTATTTATTTTTGGGACAGAGAGAGACAGAGCATGAACGGGGGAGGGGCAGAGAGAGAGGGAGACACAGAATCGGAAACAGGGTCCAGGCTCCGAGCCATCAGCCCAGAGCCCGACGCGGGGCTCGAACTCGCGGATCGCGAGATCGTGACCTGGCTGAAGTCGGACGCTTAACCGACTGCGCCACCCAGGAGCCCCTGCATTAAACTTTTTATATTATTTTTGCAAATACTGAAATATAAGAATATGTGAGTAAAGAGAAGAGACAGAAAATGTACTAGAAAGTTTTTAACCCTGTGTTATTAAACTTGAATTGTAAGATCCAATAGGAGCAAATGAATTTTAAATTTCACTTCTATTTCAGTCTTCTGTCAAGCAAGAAGACATTTAAAGACGTTTCCACGGTGTCGAACATTTCTATTTCAACATAAATCTCTTCACAGGATGGTACAATTCTTGGGTTCTAAACACTATTTCCCAGTAAAAGGAATCAGACCCCTTTGGAAAGGTGTATGCTTACAGGTATTGGGCAGGGAAATACCCAGAGAGCCTGGAACATCATGTTGTCTTAAGAAATGCTCAAAGAATAATGCGGTATAACAAAGCAATCAGCAGCTAGTTTCAAGGGGCTCTCAACTAGCCAAATTTGGGATAATTTGAGCTTCAAAAATAATGCCTATAATTCATTATGATAAATTGAATAAATAAAAATTCAGGAATCCATCTTGATTTATGTATGTATGTATGTATGTATGTATGTATGAATTTTTTTGAGAGAGAGAGGAGAGCTCTGTGGTGAGAGTGGGGCAAATGGAAACAGAGAAAGAATCTTAAGCAGGCTCCCCACTCAGCGCAGAGCCCAGAGCTCAAGTCCTGGGCTCCATCCCATGACCTGAGCCAAAATCATGATGGATGCTCAATCGACTGAGCCACCCAGGTGCCCCGGTGATACAACATTAAAAACAAAACAAAACAAAACAAAACAAAACAAAACAAATATATATATATGTAAAGCTATCAGAAGTTCACTATTATCAAGTTCTTACTCTAAAAACTGAAAATTAAAGATTTACCAAACCTTTTCAGTTCAAAGCTATAGTGAGTTGGCAAAGTAACACTCATCTTTACACAGGAATGACAATAACTGCAGAAAAATATTAGAATTAATCTTAAAAGTAATTATTTTGCAGCCAAAAGTGAAAATAAATGGTTATAGGTCATATTGGTTACAGGCCAATTGTCATACACTGATTCCACCAGCATTAGGTGAAATGTCCTGGAGAAATAGTATTTACACCAATATTAACACCACAGATAACTTGACAATTTTAACAATAGTCCTTTAAATGTGAGAAAATTGACTCTCATTTGTGATTCAGATTTAGATAAATTGGCTCCATTGGAGACAGCCAGCTTACTCATTCTAAGAATGCCACTTGATTTGATGCAAAATGAAGAAGATATCACCTTAAAATATTTTTACCTTAATTATATCTTTATTTTCATCTTTAAGTTTTTATGTTTTTGTAGAAGTTAAAAATGTTTATGTTCAATTGATGTTAACTAATTATGTTGTTTGGAATGTATGAACATTAAAATCATATTTCAGACTCTTATGGTTGAATGTTTCCAAAACTCTCTATACTAACAACATCCTGAATGTGTCACTGGATTTGAAGATCATTACCAAAGAGGTTCTCATAGTTCTCAGCATGTACTGTCTTACTTTATCTTTATTTTAAAATAACACATTTTGGGGTTTAAAGGTGATATATATGAAAGATAGAAAAAGTGGAGACTGCAGGTAAGTGTAAGTTCAACACCAACTCCTACCCCTAGTTTCTCTAAATTCAACTATAGTTATTGTACACTTTTTATTTTACTTCCTGACAATCTTTGCTCTGTAAACATTTATGCAGTGTTCAAAGCATTCTGTGTGTTTATACTTGATGTATTCTTTTGTCCCTTTCATGTTACGTTTTAGGATAGTTATGCACCAGTTAGATCCAATTTCTCTTTACGATTTCTTTGAATTTTTATGTGTGCTAGAGAGTCATCTTTTAGGAGATCACGTATCCCATCGTTTTTTGGAATATCTATTGCTTAGATAAGCAATATTAAGTAGTAACTGCTTACATCTTCTAACTGACAGAGGTATGACATAGATTTTGATGTGTTTTTGAAGTGAACTTATTTTGAAGCTGTAAAGAAGTATCTTCTCCCATTTCCTCTGAAATGGATAGTTTCAGGAAGGCTCAGAAATTTGGAGGAAGATGTGAGAAAGGTAGGAGAAAGATGGATAGAAGTCACCACTGAAATGGTTGAATCTAATTTCTTGTCATAGATATTTTAAGAATAGGACATAAAGAATTTTGGTTTGCCAAGTTTTTTTTTTTTTTTCAACATTTATTTATTTTTTTGGGACAGAGAGAGACTGAGCATGAACGGGGGAGGGGCAGAGAGAGAGGGAGACACATAATCAGAAACAGGCTCCAGGCTCTGAGCCATCCGCCCAGAGCCTGACGCGGGGCTCGAACTCACGGACCGCGAGATCGTGACCTGGCTGAAGTCAGACACTTAACGGACTGCGCCACCCAGGCGCCCCTTTTTTTTTTTCAATTTTTTTTTTTTTTTTTTTGGTTTGCCAAGTTTTAATGAGGTACTTTTAAGATGTGATTTATCTGTCTCTCAGATTTAATTACATCATCCATATAATATTTAACACAAATTCTGATTTATGAAAGTAAATGAGCTAAATAACACTTGACAAAATAAACTGAGTTGGATTGACAATGAAAAATTCTCAATATTGTACATATTTTAGTTTTAGGACTGCATCTTAACCATGGTTTTTTACACAAACAGGATAGGTCAGCTTCCCCTCCCAACAGGTTGCTCGGAATGTTTGTTGCGATGTCTGTCTATGATATCCAGTTTTACATTCAAATTCAACAGTATCCCCTGTTGGGGAATACAGTTTTTTCACAGAAGACCATCGTAATTGTATGTTATGTCTTTCCATGGAGTCTTCTGATATTATACATACATCTGAAGGTTTAAAAAAAATGAACATAAGCATTAAGAAGTAAACAAATATTTTCCACAGAATTTCAGACTTTCAAGTAGAATCTTCTACACTGGCCCAGGGCTCTGTTGCCAAACCTTTTCCAAACCAATACAATGAAAATCTATCACGTAGATGTAAATCATTTTAAATGATTAATGATGTAAAAATGAGGTACTGTGTTTAAGGTGTGATAATTAAATGTTATAATAAAAGATCCATCATGTCAATAACAATAGGAAGAGCTTTCATTAAAGAATATTTTGTTGCTGTTGTTGTTTGAGTAAGACTTTTTTCTAACTTTATTTCTTCACAGATTAATATTTAGTAGTCAAACGTTTGACAGAATGGTTGTGGTTAATCCATGAATATTCTGTTAATAACAGCAAAACACCTTTCTCATTATTTCCCAGGATCCAGGTGAATATTAAAATATTTACCTAAGCACTTTGGTGGTTTTGACCACTGTCCATATCTGCATGTGATGACCTTGTTTCCCTCAAGCACATACAAGGACTGGCACCGGTACTCAACTGATGATCCTGGAGGATATTCTGATTTGGGGAATGTGGTCATGTCTCCATTGTCAAGAGGCGGAGGGGGCCCACAGTTTTCATCAGGATCTAAAAAGATATTATTTGATTTACTGAAAGTGCAAAGAAAATCAGGTTAAAGTAAAGTAAATAGAAATGTACCACAATATACAATATCAAGACTTCTGCTGACAGAAATGATTCATTGGAGAAATTCTAATCACTTAAACTGAGAATAACACTTTTAAGCACTTCCTTTAATTCCACATGAAAGTACACATAAAGCATTAACAAATATGTCTGCTTTGCAGTATTCTGGTATTAAAAACCATTTTTCCTACTGAATAAATGCCAGACGGATAGCTAATATACACAAAGAAATTTTTCTCATTAGTTACAACATACTGCATGGTCTACTATGTATTGATTTTCGTTGTTATTACAAAAGAAACATCAGTTTCTTTAATCATGTCAAAGAATTACAAATCTATATAATGTGAAAGGCAACTGCTGCCCTCCCATTCTGGACATGATGACGTAGAAACATTTCTGCTTATCCCTTCTGCTAAGTAAAACTAAAAACCCTGAACATCTTATAAAAACCAACATAGGAGATTACAAAAGAATCAGAGAAGATATCAATCAGATAAGAGACCTTGGGATTCAAGGAATTACACAGTTCATTTGGGTTTTCATTGTGCCTTCTACGGACCCTGGACTGAGCACTAAAGAAGAATGGAACCCAGAAATGATATCAAGTTCAAGAAAAAAAAAGTTCCAAAAATCATCCACTCTATTTAGCCAAAGGCCCAGGAGAGGAGTATTCTAGCAAAACAGGTATTTTTTACAATACTTGAAATGCTCCCAAATACCATCATAAAGAAACCGAGACCAGTCCTCTCCCTGTGTGGCTCACAGATCAACAGTGATCAATAGAAGCCAAGTGAGCGGCCCAGACTTCTCTCCACACTCAGGGAATAAGACACCTCTCCACTTTCCGTGTTGTCAGTGGAGGTCAAGTGGGAAGCCTGGACTTGCACTGTGGTAGTCTTGGAGGCCTGATAAATAAGAGATGTCAATAAAATCCAGAGCCTTAAAACATAATATCCCAAATGTCTAGAATACAATTGAAAATCCCTCATTACACTAGCACAAAAACAGACACTCAGATCAATGCAACACAATAGAGAACCCAGAAATGGACCCACAAACGTATGGACAACTAATCTTTGACAAGGCAGGAAAAAATACCCAATGGAATAAAGACAGTCTCTTCAGCAAGTGGTGCTGGGAAAACTGGACAGCAACATGCAGAAGAATTAACCTGGACCACTTTCTTACACCATACACAAAAATAAACTCAAAATAGAGGAAAGACCTAAATGTAAGACAGGAAGCCATGAAAATCCTCAAGGAGAAAGCAGCAAAAATCTCCTTAACCTTGGCCACAGCAACTTCTTACTCAACATGTCTCCGGAGGCAAGGGAAACAAAAGCAAAAATGAACTACTGAGACCTCATCAAAATAAAAAGCTGCTTCACAGCGAAGGAAACAATCAGCAAAACTAAAAGGCAACCAATAGAATGAGGGAAGATATTTGCAAACGACTTATCAGATAAAGGGTTAGCATCCAAAAATCTATAAAGAACTTATCAAACTCAACACCCAAAAAACAAATAATGCAGTGAAGAAATGGGCAAAAGACATGAATCGACACTTCTCCGAAGAAGACATCCAGATGGCCAACCGGCACATGAAAAAATGCTCAACATCAGGGAAACACACCTGCCAGAATGGCTAACATCAACAACTCAGGCAACAAGAGATGTTGGCGAGGAGGCGGAGAAAGAGGATTTTTTTGCACTGCTGGTAGGAATGCAAACTGGTACAGCCACTCTGGAAAACAGTATGGAGGTTCCTCAAAAAATTAAAAATAGAACTACACTACAATCCAGGAATTGCACCACTAGGTATTTATCCAAGGGATACAGGTATGCTGTTTTGCAGGGGCACATGCACCCCCATGTTTATAGCAGCACTATCAATTAAGAGGCAAAGAATGGAAAGAGCCCAATTGTCCATCGATGGGTGGATGGATAAAGAAGATGTGGTATATATACATACAATGGAGTATTACTTGGCAATCAAAATGAATGAAATCTTGCCATTTGCAACTACGTGGATGGAACTGGAGGGTATTATGCTAAGTGAAATTAGTCAGAGAAAGACAAACATCATATGACTTCCCTCATATGAGGACTTTAAGAGACAAAACAGATTAACGTAAGGGAAGGGAAACAAAAATAATATAAAAACAGGGAAGGGGACAAACAGAAGAGACTCATAAATATGGAGAACAAACTGAGGGTTGCTGGAGGGGTTGTGGGAGGGAGTTGGGTTAAATTGGGTTAAATGCATAAGGGGCATTAAGGAATCTGCTCCTGAAATCACTGTTGCACTGTATGCTGACTTGGCTGTAAATTACAAAATAAATAAAGAAATAAAAAAAAAAAAAGAAAATCACTCAATATAGGGGCATCTGGTAGCTCAGTGGGTTGAGCATCCAACACTTCTTGGTTTTGGCTCAGGTCATAATACCACAGTTCAAGGGTTCGAGCCCTGTGTTGGGGTCTATGATGGCAGAGGATCCTGCTTGGGATTCTTGCTCTCACTCTGCCCCTCCTCTGCTTGTGTGCTGGTGTGAGGACTCTCTCGCTCGCTCTCTCAAAATAACATTTTAAAGAGAGAGAAAATTACTTACCATACCAAAGACCACTAAAATCTCAAAAGAGAAAAGATAATCAACAGATGGCAACACTTAAATGACACAGATAATGGAATTATTTAGTGATGGCTTTTAAAAATCCAATGGGAATTATAGAACAGAAAAACATAATAATGGATTGTTAAAAATCCTCACTGGATGGGCTCTATCATGGATTACAGATGACAGAAGGATAGATCAATTTGAATATACAATACAGATTGCTCACTTTGAAAACAGACTGAAAACAAAAGTGGACAGGGTCTCAGGGACCAGTAAGAGTATATGGTAAAGCATGGACAACCAGAAAGAGAAAAAAAGGGGTTGCAGATGAAAAAAAGAAAAAAAAAAAAAAAAAAAAAAAGAGAGACTTCCAAAAATAATGGCTGAAAATTTCCCAAGTTGGGCACAAGGCATAAATATTCATACTGAATAGCCAAACAGGATAATCCTAAAGAAATTCAAGCCAAGATACATCATAATCAAACTGAGGAAAACTAAAGAAAAGGAAAAATCTCAAAAGCAGCTACACAGAAATTAGGCAAACCTCTAAGGGAAAAAGGGTTCAAGTGTCCGTGGGGTTCTCATCTGTGTCCATCGAGAAGTGACAACGTTTTTCAAGTACTAGAAGAAAAGAAACTGTCATCCCGAATGCTATATCCAGTGATGCCATCCTTAGGATACAAGGGAGAAATAAAGACGTTCTGAGACAAAGGAAAACGGGGAAAATATCTCCAGCAGATCTATCTTTAAAGAATTGCTAAAGGAATTCTTCAAATAGCACCGAAAAGATAACAGAAGGAGGACTGAGACTTCATGCAGGAAGAAAGAACAAGGGAACTGAGAAAAATAAGGGTAAATATAATAGACTCTTTTTCATAAGGAGTTTGTTGTATTTGATGTTTGGGCAACATTGTATCATTTCCTATAGTGCTCAATATAAGTAGAAGAAACACTAAAGACATTTATGCTTACTAAAGAAAAAAAAGGCATTTATGTTTAAAATGTGGGGAGGGTAAGGGGTGCTTGGGGGCTCAGTCAGTTAAGTGCCTGACCCTTGATATCAGCTCAGGTGTTGTGAGTTCAAGCCCCACGTTGGGTTCCACACTGGATGTGAACCCTACTGAAAAGAAAAGAGAAAAGAAAAGAAAAGAAAAGAAAAGAAAAGAAAAGAAAAGAAAAG
>NW_024419433.1:7622-9459 GCF_014898765.1 Herpailurus yagouaroundi
AGAAAAGAAAAGAAAAGAAAAGAAAAGAAAAGAAAAGAAAAGAAAAGAAAAGAAAAGAAAATGTGGGGAGGGTAAATGGACCTAAATGGAAGTATGGTTTCCACATTCACGTGAGGTGGTAAAATGTCAAGACCAGGAGGGAATGATAAGCTATTATGTAGATCTTAATACCTAGGGCAACCACTCATAAAATGATACAAAGAGATATGCCCCCAAACAATGCAGATATACCAAAATGGAAGTTATCTTAAAATGTTCCAAGAGTCCATATAGATAATAAGAAAGGAAATGGGAGTGAAAAACAGGGAACACAAAATAAATAAAATGCCTGGCACAGCCCTAATCTATCAAATATTACTTTAAGTGTAAGTGGGTTAAATACTTCAGTGAAAAGACTAAAATGGCAGAGTGCACACATAAACAAGATCCAACCACAGGGCGTCTAAAAGAAACTCACTTTAAACATGAAAAACGTAGGTGGGATCAAAGCAAAAGACTGGGAAATATAAATGCCAGGAAAAGTTGATTTGAAAAACTGGTGGCTATATAGTATCTGCTTTGTTGGCTCCTCTTCTTTCCTAAACTCTGAATACTCGAGTGTCCTATGACCAAGTTCTTAGACCTTTTCTTCTGTATACACTAATTCCCAGGTTGAACTCAGCTAGTAACCTTCTTTAAATATAATCCACACGCTGAAGTAGCCCAAAATTGTATCCCAGTCTATGATCACATTCCAGCTGCTGATTCTGTCTCCAAGTGAAATTTTTATAGGGCTGTCAAATGTCCTCAACGTATCTTTAATACACTTATTCCTCAGGAAACAACCAAGTGTCTTAATGCTTAAGATAGAGAATTTTCCATGATTCCAGGTGTGCTAATCTGGTCAAATCCTTCATAAAATAAATATATCACTTACGCAGTCCACAAAAAGAAAAAATTGGAGTTTAACCACCATCATTTTATTTAAGATTAAAAGATGATTCTATAATAACTACTACATTATATATTTATGTTAACATATTTAGTCCCTAAAACGTTCTCTAAAGTTTGGGGAGGAAATAAGATACTCTAACTAGGCACTGAGGTGGTTGTGTCCAGTTCCCATTTGAACATATCACTTTTCTGCCCCATCCAGGTCAAAAGGTTTGATGCATTCATAACGTGCCCTCTGACCAGATAGATACTTAGGCACCTCTTCTAGTATAATAGCATGTTTCACTCTGGGTGGATTCCCACAGGAAATACCTGAATAGAAAGAAAAAAAAGTCGCATCTCTAACACAATGATCATTTTGAGTAGCAAATCAATGAATGGGATTCCAAATAGATCTCTAAGAGGATTTTAAATCAACAGTTAAAGTGTCATGAAAGGCTGCTAATTTTAAGAAATTTACATATAAGATTGAAGAAAAGGAGATAAAGCAATATATTTTATTTTATAAGACTTAAACTTCTATGAAACTGAGAGTTTTTCTGGACATATCCCTTAGGGTCTAGAAAAATCACTCTTCCAAATTATATATTTTCAAAATGAATTTATAAACCACAAGAAAATCAAAATAAAAAGATTATTCGACATCAGAATTTGGCTTGCAATTATCCTGTTTATGAATGTAATTTTAGGCCCTGAGAAAAATAAACACAGCAGCCACTTCCTTAGAGAATAAATGAAGATTTAACACGCTTTGAAGAATACCAGAGCTGAAGGAAAAAGATGATTAACCGAGAGTCCAAACAGGAGATGAGTGGCAAAATAACAGAAAAATAAATGTACAATTGACAAAAACAGCCTTCAATGATTCTTTTTTGCAAACGCTTAAGGACATTTCAATGCATAA
>NW_024419434.1:0-2577 GCF_014898765.1 Herpailurus yagouaroundi
CAATATTCCTGAAAGTACATTAATGACAGTTTTTTGAACTCTAAAGGACCCCTTGGAAGAAATACATTAATTGTGCACTCAGTTGATTATAACAATATTTGTTCTCCAACATTGAGAAAAGGTCTGCTTTTGTAGACAGATGTTCTCTTGAACTAATATGATATTAGTTTAAATATATAACTTATATAAAAAAAAACTTTAAGGATTCAGTACTTTATAGTAATGGGTTTTGGAACCAGAAATTATTTGTTACCCATTTATTCATAAATTCATTTAAAAATAAGTATACCATTTCCCTAAATGTTTTTTTTTTGTAAATTATTGTAAGTAAAACATTATCTCCATGCTTTTGTTCCTGTCCCTATAACTTACATTTTTTTAAAATTTCTGGCATTTTATATAGAAAATCTTTTTAAAGTGGGCAATAAAAGAAAAGAGAACATAGAAAGCACATTGGAAGCAAATGTTCCATTGTATCAACAATTTGCCTTTTCTAATATTTTTCTAGAGCAAAATTGAAGTGTTTAATGGAGGCATAATGATATATTATTGCCACTAGGAGCAAATTTGAATTTTTCTCTTAAGTTTTCATGATGAATATAAGTGGAGGGATAGTCAACAATAAAATAATACATTTTATGTGTGCACATATTTTGAAATCTCTTAACTATGGTTGATAAATACTTAGCATCAAATACAAGGTGAGTTTCAAATGACTATAGATGAAATGACAGTTGAATTTTTTTCTTTCTCCATTTCTTCTGTGGTGTAACTCTATAGTAGTATTGATATTTACCAAAACATCAAACGTATTATCTCACAGGGAATATGTTGGAATATTTTATTTCAAAGGCAGTAAAAAATGTTCTTTCATCAGTATCTTAATAGTTTTTCTCCTTATTTTAATATCATTTAAAAATTCAATCTTTCACATAATAAGGAAGCTGATTTAAAAATTATATTTATATGCATTATTTTTGAAGAAGCAAGGGCAGTGGAGTTGTATTTACACAGTTTTCTTACACCCTGTGCCTGATCCCAAAAATTGTTATATAGTTCTATATATCCTTCAGCTTAATTTTTTACAATCTGCATTTGTGATACCTTTTGGTAACAAATATCCAGCACTACTTATCCTCAATGAAAATATCAATTCAATATAATTTGAAGAATCATTTAGAATTTGCATTTTATTTATTTATTTATTTTTTTCCTGGGAAAAACACTTATTTTATTTTATTTATTTATTTTTATTTCTATATGAAATTTATTGTCAAATTGGTTTCCATACAACACCCAGTGCTCATCCCAAAAGGTGCCCTCCTCAATACCCATCACCCACCCTCTCCTCCCTCCCACCCCCCATCAACCCTCAGTTTGCTCTCAGTTCTCAACAGTCTCTTATGCTTTGGCTCTCTCCCACTCTAACCTCTTTTTTTTTTTTTTTTCCTTCCCCTCCCCCATGGGTTCCTGTTAAGTTTCTCAGGATCCACATAAGAGTGAAACCATATGGTATCTGTCTTTCTCTGTATGGCTTATTTCACTTAGCATCACACTCTCCAGTTCCATCCACGTTGCTACAAAAGGCCATAGTTCATTTTTTCTCATTGCCACGTAGTATTCCATAGTGTATATAAACCACAATTTCTTTATCCATTCATCAGTTGATGGACATTTAGGCTCTTTCCATAATTTGGCTATTGTTGAGAGTGCTGCTATGAACATTGGGGTACAAGTGCCCCTGTGCATCAGTACTCCTGTGTCCCTTGGATAAATTCCTAGCAGTGCTATTGCTGGGTCATAGGGTAGGTCTATTTTTAATTTTCTGAGGAACCTCCACACTGCTTTCCAGAGCGGCTGCACCAATTTGCATTCCCACCAACACTGCAAGAGGGTTCCCGTTTCTCCACATCCTCGCCAGCATCTATCGTCTCCTGATTTGTTCATTTTGGCCACTCTGACTGGCGTGAGGTGATACCTGAGTGTGGTTTTGATTTGTATTTCCCTGATAAGGAGCGACGCTGAACATCTTTTCATGTGCCTGTTGGCCATCCGGATGTCTTCTTTAGAGAAGTGTCTATTCATGTTTTCTGCCCATTTCTTCACTGGGTTATTTGCTTTTCGGGTGTGGAGTTTGGTGAGCTCTTTATAGATTTTGGAGACT
Organism: Herpailurus yagouaroundi; assembly: GCF_014898765.1. Taxonomy (NCBI): domain Eukaryota; kingdom Metazoa; phylum Chordata; class Mammalia; order Carnivora; family Felidae; genus Herpailurus; species Herpailurus yagouaroundi. Next base: position 2,165 of record NW_024419434.1, read on the forward strand.
AGCCCTTTGTCCGATATGTCATTTGCAAAGATCTTTTCCCATTCCGTTGGTTGCCTTTTAGTTTTGTTGGTTGTTTCTTTTGCTGTGCAGAAGCTTTTTATCTTCATAAGGTCCCAGTAATTCACTTTTGCTTTTAATTCCCTTGCCTTTGGGGATGTGTCGAGTAAGAGATTGCTACGGCTGAGGTCAGAGAGGTCTTTTCCTGCTTTCTCCTCTAGGGTTTTGATGGTTTCCTGTCTCACATTCAGGTCCTTTATCCATTTTGAGTTTATTTTTGTGAATGGTGTGAGAAAGTGGTCTAGCTTCAACCTTCTGCATGTTGCTGTCCAGTTCTCCCAGCACCATTTGTTAAAGAGACTGTCTTTTTTCCATTGGATGTTCTTTCCTGCTTTGTCAAAGATGAGTTGGCCATA
>NW_024419435.1:0-2709 GCF_014898765.1 Herpailurus yagouaroundi
CCCCCCCATCTTCGCCCCCTTGGGCCGTGCTGGGCCGTCGCACTTGGGGGGGGGCGGCGATGATCTGTTTTCACGGTGAGGCTTTCGAGGGCTTGGGTCTAGGACTCTTGCTTTTGAAAAGTGGGGTCCGGAGCTGAGGCAGGGAGTCCGGCCGAGCACCGCCCCAGAACCAAGGCGAACCGGTTGCCCTGATTGTGGGGAAAAGCCCGGCTGGGGTGAGCGGGGGCTGGGTCGCCGAGGCGGGGGTCCTGGAGGTGCTGCTGGGTGACGACGGAAACGTGGGGTACCGGTGAAAGGGAGAGAAGCAGGCAGATGTCGGCGTGTCACACGCGCGCGCACACACACGCCCGGCCTGGGGACGGCGTGTGGCTCGAGTGTGAGCGGGCGTGCGCGGCTGTCAGTGTGCGTGTGTGTCTGAGTGTGTGATTTGTGTGTCTGCGTCGGCGATCGTCTGAGGGTGGGAGGGGGGCGGCGGGGCGGGGAGGGGGCTGCGGCCGCCGTCCGCGTGGCCGGCCGCGTCTGGGCTGGGGTGGCCGCCGGCGCCGCCGCGGTCTGGGCGGGTGTCAGGGCGGCCGGGTGGTTTCCCCGGGTGTGTGGCGCGGCGGCCGGGTCCTCAGTCTGCTCAGTCCTCGCTGCCCTTGTCCTCTCCTCCCCGCCGTGCCTCCGTGCGTATCACCCCGGCCGCCTCCGTGTGTGTCTGTGTGTCGGGGGCATCCCTGGGGAGGCGGGGGGGGTCACTGTCACTCCTGCCCGGGCGGCGGCGGCACTGCCTCTGGCTCCCCACCCTGGGGGACGACCCGGGAGCGAACGGCGAAGCCCCAGGGGAGGGGACCGGGAGGGCCGGGCGGCCGCGACCCCCAACCTCCCGGGGGAGGGGCTGCCGCTCGCCGCTTCGCTCTTTGTTGTTTGGGGCTCCGCGCCTCCCCCTCTCTCCCTCCTCGCGCCCGGAGTGTCAGACTGGGGGTGGGGATGAGCCGACGACGCCCCCCTCTCGCTTCCCATGGAAACCTCGGGGGTGGGGACGAGGCCCCTCCCCCTCGCCCCCCGGAGCGGGACTCGAAGAACTCCGGGGGGTGCTGGGGGCGGACTCCCCGGTTCTATCCAGCTCGTCCCCCTCCCCCAGACTCGCACGTCCGCCCCCCGCCCCGCTAGAGTCTGGCGGGGAGTGGCGAGTACGCAGGTGAGGGACCCGGGGGCCCCGCCACCCTTGGGGCACCCCCGCGTTCTTAAGGGAAGCCGGGGCCGGGAGTATGCCGGAATGGCCGGGGAGGGGGCGGTGGGAGACGCTGTTGATCAGGTTCCCCTCCCCCGCATACACCTGGGCGCAGGTGAAGGCCCTGGGAGGGGGTGGGGGCGCCCGGTTCCGGGAGCCTCCTTTCCGTCCTCCGCACCCCCCCCCCCCCCACGGGTCTGGACCGGCAGAGGTGGGAGGGGGCGCGCACCCGGCAGGGAGGACGCCGCCGCCCCCGCCTCGATTCCTCGGCCTTTGTTGCCGCTGCGCCCGGGCTCCCCGGCTCCCTCACTGCGGCAGCCGCGGCCCCATAAATCGTGAGAGCGACGTGCTCGGGAGCCGGGAGTGGAGAGGGCCGGGGAGCTGGGGGCGGGGCCGGGCCGAGCCACAGGCTCCCGCGCCCCCTCCCCCCGGTCACGTGAGCTGGGCGCCGGGCTCCCACCCCCCCCATCACGTGCTGAGGGTCTCTGCCCCTTGGGGTCACGTGGAGAGGGTCTTGCGACCCCGCCTCCTGGGGTCACGTGGGAGGGTGCTGGTGGGACACGTGCAGAGGCCTCCTTTGACAGACCTGGGGGCAGTGCCCCGCACAGCGGTCATGATCTCGCCCCCTGTCCCCCGACTCAGCCCCTCCGTGTGCTCCCCTGTAATTGGGAAGACCAGTTCCCAACGTGGCCCAGAAACTGGGGATGGGGGGGGCGGTACTATACTGGAGGGAAGAAGGAGAATGTGAGGTCGAGGGGTCCCCTGAGCCCGGAATTGAATTGGGGGTGGGGGTGGGCGGACCAGCTGATGGCCAAATGTGTATGCCCCCTGGTCTGTGCCTCGTTTCTTCGCAGAACTAAGCAAGGTGTCGTCCTTCGCCCCTAACTCAGGAAGCCCGGAACCTCTTCCCTTGGCTGGCTCCTACCCCTCTCTCTGGAATGTGTCTGTTGCTGATCTCGCTTTCATTCACACGTTCATTCAACAAATATTTATTGAGGCTGCACCAGGTCCCTGGCGGCCTGTCCCCTGCGTGTCTCCTCCCGGCCACGAGCCTGTGCCCCGCACCCCCGCGCCGCCGCTCAGAGCCGTCTGGGCTGTGCTGTCTGCGGGCCTCCCCGCCGGCCCCTGCGCGCCTGCCTCCCCCCAGGCCTCCCTTCGTCCCCAGCCTCAGTCCCATCCGCATCCTCGCGCTCTCCGCGATTCTGGGCCCTCTCTTTCGCGGGCTCTCACGCCCGGCCCCTCTCGGGCACTCGGGTCTCTCAGTCACCCCTCTCGGTGCGCGTCTCACTCCGTTTCTGTGTGTCTCGCCTTCGGCTGGTCTCTCGCTCTTCGCCGCCGCTGCAGATCAATAAACCTTCGCCGCCGCCGCCGCTGTCGCAGGGAGGGGGCGGGGATGCGGGGCGCGCGGACGCTCCCCCACCCGACGCCGGCGAGAGAAGCCCGGGCCGGGGGCCGGCGGGGCCCGGCGGGGCGGGGCGCCCCGAGCGCCCGCGGGG
>NW_024419436.1:0-1140 GCF_014898765.1 Herpailurus yagouaroundi
TTTAGGTCTTTCATCCATTTTGAGTGTCTTTCGTCCATTTTGAGTGTGAGAAAGTGGTCCAGACTCATTCTTCTGTATGTCGCTGTCCAGTTTTCCCAGCACTCTTGCTGAGGAGACTCTATTTATTCCATTGGATAGTCTATCCTTTTTGTCAAAGATTAGTTGGCCGTACGTTTCTGGGTCCATTTCTGTGTTCCTATTCTCTTCCACTCATCTGAGTGTCCGTTCTTGTGCCAAGAGCATACTGTCTTGGTGATTACTGCTTTGTAATACAGCTTAAAGTCCAGGATTGTGATGCCTCCTACTTTGGTTTTCTTTTTCAAGATAGCTTTGGCTATTCAGGGTCTTTTCTGGTTCCATACATATTGTAGGATTCTTTGTTGTAGCTCTGTGAAGAATGATGGTGTTATTTTGATAGGTATTGTGTTGACTATGTAGATTATTCTGGGTACTATTGACATTTTAACACTATTTGTTCTTCTTATCCAGGAGCATGCAATATTTGTCTTTTCTGTGTGTTTGCCATCTGCAGTTGCTTTCATAATCTTTCTATAGTTTTCAGTGTATAGATTTTTCAACTATTTGGTAGATTTATTCCTAGGTATTTTATGGGTTTTGGTGCAATTTTAAATGGGATCGATTCCCTGATCCCTTTTTCTCTTGCTTCATTGATGGTGCATAGGAATGTAACTGATTTCTGTGCATTGATTTTATATCCTGCCAGTTTGCTAAATTCCTGTATTATTTCTAGCAGTTTTTTGTTGACTATTGTGGGTTTTCCACATAGAGTTTCATGCCATCTATGAAGAGTGAAAGGTTGAGCTCCTCCTGGACGATTTGGATGCCTTTTATTTCTTTGTGTTGTTTGATTGCTGAGGCTAAGACTTCCAATAGTATGTTGAATGCCAGTGGCGAGAGTGGACATGCTTGTCTTGTGCCTGACCTTAGGAGGAAAGCTCTCAGTTTTTCCCCTTTGAGGATGATATAGCTTCAGGTCTTTCATATATGCCTTTTATGATCTCGAGCTATGATCCTTCTATCCCTACGTTCTTGAGGGATTTTATCAAGAAAGGATGCTATATTTTGTCAAATGCTTTCTCTGCATCTATTGAGAGGATCATGTGATTCTTGTCCTTTCTT
>NW_024419437.1:0-1304 GCF_014898765.1 Herpailurus yagouaroundi
GAAGCAGGTTCTTTGAAAGAACGAACAAAATTGATAAACCACTAGCCAGTTTGATCAAAAAGAAAAAGGAAAGGATGAAAATAAGTAAAATCAAGAATGACAGATCACAACCAACACAACAGAAATAAAAACAATAGTAAGAGAATATTATGAGCAATTATATGCCAATAAGATGGGTAATCTGGAAGAAATGGGCAAATTCCTAGAAACATACACACTACCAAACTGAAACAGGAAGAAATATAAAAATTTGAACAGACCCATAACCAGTAAGGAAATAGTATTAGTAATCAAAAATCTGTCAAAAACAAGAGTCCAGGGCCAGATGGCTTTCCAGGGGATTCTACCAAACATTTAAGGAAGAGTTAACACCTCTTCTCTCGAAGCTGCTCCAAAATATAGAAACGGAAGGAAAACTTCCAGACTCTTTCGGAAGCCAGAATTACCTTGATTCCAAAAGCAGAGACCACACTAAAAAGGAGAACTATAGACCAATTTCCCTGATGAACACGGATGCAAAAATCCTCAACAAGATATTAGCCTACCGGATCCTACAATACATTAAAAAAATTATTCACCAAGACCAAGTGGGATTTATACCTGGGATGCAGGGCGGGTTCAATATCTGCAAAACAAGTAACGTGATTCATCACATCAATAAAAGAAAGGACAAGAACCACATGATCCTCTCCATAGATGCAGAGAAAGCATTCGACAAAATACAGCATCCTTTCTTGATTAAAACCCTCAAGAAAGTAGGGATAGAAGGTGCATACCTCGAGATCATAAAAGCCATATATGAATGACCCAACACTAATATCATCCTCAATGGGGAAAAACGGAGAGCTTCAATGTGCTTAGTGTTACTACAATAGTGAAGAACTAAGGTTTCTCTGCACAGCATTCTGGGGCCTAAATTCCTTTTTCTGGTGCTAAGGACACTTCTCCCCTCCTGGTACAAAAAGGGTGTATTTCACATGGAGATTTATATTCTGTTTAGGGAACAAAGGATGGTCAGTGCGTCTCTGCACTGGCTGTTTCTCAAGCATCTTTTATTCCAGTGGCATATTTGGGGTGGCATACTCTGCTCCCCTCCACCATGTAATGCTGGAGTAGAGACACTGGAATAAATGTCCTGTGAGTCTTGACAGGAACCTCCCTGCAGGGCCGGGCCTAGACTGCAGGGGCCTTTCAGTACTACCCAGCACCAGGCTGCTACCCCAGGTGAGTAGGTTCACAACGGGTGAGGAAGGCTTTCCTGTCAGAAGCCAGCGTTTCCTTTTCCAGAAAGCAATCTAAAATAT
>NW_024419438.1:0-10172 GCF_014898765.1 Herpailurus yagouaroundi
AGGGCCCTTGTTTCTTTATTGACCGTGTGTCTAGATGATCTATCCATTTCTGTAAGTGGGGTGTTAAAGTCCCCTGCAATGACCACATTCTTATCAATAAGGTTGCTTGTGTTTATGAGTAATTGTTTTATATATTTGGGCGCTCCGGTATTCGGCGCATAGACATTTATAATTGTTAGCTCTTCCTGATGGATAGACCCTGTCACTATTATATAATGTCCTTCTTCATCTCTTGTTACAGCCTTTAATTTAAAGTCTAGTTTGTCTGATATAAGTATGGCTACTCCAGCTTTCTTTTGGCTTCCAGTAGCATGATAAATAGTTCTCCATCCCCTCACTCTCAATCTGAAGGTGTCCTCAGGTCTAAAATGAGTCTCTTGTAGACAGCAAATAGATGGGTCTTGTTTTTTTATCCATTCTGATACCCTATGTCTTTTGGTTGGCACATTTAATCCATTTACATTCAGTGTTATTATAGAAAGATATGGGTTTAGAGTCATTGTGATGTCTGTATGTTTTATGCTTGTAGTGATGTCTCTGGTACTTTGTCTCACAGGGTCCCCCTTAGGATCTCTTGTAGGGCTGGTTTAGTGGTGACAAATTCCTTCAGTTTTTGTTTGTTTGGGAAGACCTTTATCTCTCCTATTCTAAATGACAGGCTTGCTGGATAAAGGATTCTCGGCTGCATATTTTTTCTGTCTAGCACACTGAAAATCTCGTGCCAACTCTTTCTGGCCTGCCAAGTTTCAAAAGAGAGATCAGTCACGGGTCTTATAGGTCTCCCTTTATATGTGAGGGCACGTTTACCCCTTGCTGCTTTCAGAATTTTCTCTTTATCCTTGTATTTTGCCAGTTTCACTATGATATGTCGTGCAGAAGATCGATTCAAGTTATGTCTGAAGGGAGTTCTCTGTGCCTCTTGGATTTCAATGCCTTTTTCACTTCCCACTTCAGGGAAGTTCTCAGCTATTATTTCTTCAAGTACCCCTTCAGCACCTTTCCCTCTCTCTTCCTCCTCTGGGATACCAATTATGCGTATATTATTTCTTTTTAGTGTATCACTTAGTTCTCTAATTTTCCCCTCATACTCCTGGATTTTTTTATCTCTCTTTTTCTCAGCTTCCTCTTTTTCCATAACTTTATCTTCTAGTTCACCTATTCTCTCCTCTGCCTCTTCAATCCGAGCTGTGGTGGTTTCCATTTTGTTATGCATTTCATTTAAAGCGTTTTTCAGCTCCTCGTGACTGTTCCTTAGTCCCTTGATCTCTGTAGCAAGAGATTCTCTGCTGTCAGCTATACTGTTTTCAAGCCCAGTGATTAATTTTATGACTATTATTCTAAATTCACTTTCTGTTATATTATTTAAGTCCTTTTTGATCAGCTCATTAGCTGTTGTTATTTCCTGGAGATTCTTCTGAGGGGAATTCTTCCGCTTGGTCATTTTGGATAGTCCCTGGCGTGGTGAGGACCTGCAGGGCACTTCCCCTGTGCTGTGGTGTATAACTGGAGTTGGTGGGCGGAGCCGCAGTCAGACCTGATGTCTGCCCCCAGCCCACCGCTGGGGCCACAGTCAGACTGGTGCGTGCCTTCTCTTCCCCTCTCCTAGGGGCGGGATTCACTGTGGGGTGGGGTGGCCTGTCTGGGCTACTTGCACACTGCCAGGCTTGTGATGCTGGGGATCTGGCATCTTAGCTGGGGTGGGTAGGCAAGGTGCACAGGGTCAGGAGGGACAGGCTTAGCTTGCTTCTCCTTAGGTGATCCACTTCAGGAGGGGCCCTGTGGCAGCAGGAGGGAGTCAGATCCGCTGCTGGAGGTTTGGCTCCGCAGAAGCGCAGAGTTGGGTGTTTGCGCGGAGGGAGCAAGTTCCCTGGCAGGAACTGGTTCTCTTTGGGATTTTGGCTGGGGGATGGGCGGGGAAGATGGTGCTGGCGAGCGCCTTTGTTCCCCACCAAACTGAGCTCTGTCGTCGGGGGGCTCAGCAGCTTTCCTTCCCTTTGTCCTCCAGCCTTCCCGCTTTCTGAGCAGAGCTGTTAACTTATGACCTCCCAGCCGCTAAGTCGCGCTTGCTGTCGGAACACAGTCCGTCAGGCCCCTCCGCTTTTTGCAAGCCAGACTTGGGGGCTCTGCTTGGCCGGCGAGCCGCCCCTCCACCCCGGCTCCCTCCCGCCAGTCCGTGGAGCGTGCACCGCCTCGCCGCCCTTCCTACCCTCTTCCGTGGGCCTCTCGTCTGCACTTGGCTCTGGCGACTCCGTTCTGCTAATCCTCTGGTGGTTTTCTGGGTTATTTAGGCAGGTGTAGGTGGAATCTAAGTGATCAGCAGGACGCGCGGTGAGCCCAGCGTCCTCCTACGCCGCCATCTTCCCTCCTCTCAGGAGACAGGCATGTTGAGTGGCCATCACCATGCCACTTCTGGCCATTGTCTATATGTTTAACCTGACAATGCCAGAGTGTCCCTGCACAAATTCTGATCTGTACTAGGCTTGTCTAAACCATGTACTGATGAGTTCCTTCTTTTCCTTCCATCAGCTGAGGATTCTTATTCCTCTACTTTGACTTACTTCTGAGGTACAGAGATTGGCTATGATAGAAGCAGAGAGTACAGAGCAACCCCAGTGTCTGTCTACACTAGATCTCTGCCAGATGCCCTGAGTATGGAGAGCCTCATTTTTCCAGAGCCACATGGTCTTGCTCGCTGAAAGCCACATAAGGGCCTCGTATAATTGCTCAAGGAAACTGACACCTATGACCTAGAATGTTGAGCTTTCTTTTTACACTGCAGTGTAACTGGCTTTTTCATTACACAGATACGTTTGTGCTTTCTGCTGCTCTTTTGTTTTTCTTAATCAGATTTTTAATATGTTAGTATGCTAAATTATTAACAATTAAATATTTGTTTGATGGAAAAAAGGTTGTTTTCATCCTTGGGTCTTGATTAGTCCTTGTGGGCAACATGAGTGGAGGACATGGTTATATGGGAGTATCGGAAAGGTGGCCTTGACCTGTGGATGATTAGACTGAAGACCACCTAAAAAATATAGGTAATAGGAGCTGTTGTGACCAGTGGTTGACTGTCCCTGAAAGATGCCTAAGATCATGAGGCAGAGGCAACTTCATGGCCCTCTCCACAATGATCTTATTGAGAGCTTATTCCAGTGTTCCCTTTGGATAGGACAGCCGTGGCCATTAGGGCAAAGGACTAAGACTCAGGCCAACTTCAATATGTGTAGTCACAGACTGTGTCCTCCAAAATCTTGTGTAATTTCCCACCGTCTCTGGACTTGGAGGATGATGAAGATAGTATAGGAATTGCTTTTATATTAAAAATTACTGATTTCTTTTCTTTCTAATGTTTATTTTTGAGAAAGAGAGAGAGATGGGAGAAAGGAGGGGCAGAAAGAGAGAGAGAGAGTGGGAGAGAGAGAATCCCAAGCAAGATCCACACTGTCAGTGCAGAACCCAACTTGGGGCTCAAACCCACGAACTGTGAGATCATGACCTGAGCTGAGGTCAGACATTTAACCAACTGAGCCACTTAGGGCTCCCAAATTACTGATTACTTAAAGTTAAATGAAAGCTCTGTGCCTTTTGTAGCATTTTGACACCCTTCCTCAGGGTTTGCAAATTTCTGGTCTCCTGCAATGGCTACGGTCTATAATCACACTGACTTTTTCCTGAATTGTATTGTTATTTATCTTTTCTTTGAATTTTGTTTCTTGATTAGATTGTAAGTTCTTGAAGCGTGGCAAATATCTTCTAGTTCTAATTTGCCCTTTGGGTTACCACATTGTATTGAAAGAGTAGTACCAGTTTCTACCTCTTATTCTTATTCTGGGCCAGGTCAAGCGCTTTATAGCTGTCTCATTGCATGTCTGTGGCACATCTGTGCATGCCTTGTGTCTATGAGGAAGGGGAAGTTATTATCTCCACTTTCCAGAAGAGAACACTGAGACTTAGAGGGGTTAATGATGAGATCTCTCAGCCAATGAAAGGCAGAGCTGGGGGTCCATGCCATGCCTGTCTGATTATGCAGCTTGACATCTTAAGCACTATGCTATTTGAGCCTGCTATTCATTCCCTTTTTGCTTCAGACAGAATAGTTTTCTTTCAGCTTTAGGAAGGTTAACTTGGGAAGTTGTCACAGAGGCCATGAACATTGTTATTCTGTTCGATTCTGCCTTTTCTTGTTTCTGCTTTCTATCATGATTGTTCCTTTTCACCACATGAAGGGCTATGGCTGGGACAGTGACAGGAATGAGGGAATGCTGAAGGATCTTGGGGAGATCCAGAGTTTGGGGGTCTGTGGCAACAATCAATATGTTAATCTCCTAACAATCATCAAACAATTTAACAGTAATACTTCCAGTATCCTGGGACTGGTACTTTCCATTTCTATTCCCCCTATGAGGGCGGGCACAAAAGAACAGTGTTCGAGGTCAGCAGGGGGCCTGGCAGAATCCCAGCTCCGCTCTATCCCCATGCCTACACCCTTGTCTCAAGCCTCCTTGCCTGTCATTTCTCTGCATAAAAGGGATCAAGCCTCTCAGTGGTGGGGAGTGTTCACCACTCCCCATTGAGGTTATGAAACCTACTGTTTCAAAGGAGACAGAATGAAGATTGTTGAGGGGGGTGGGGAAGGAGACAGAAATAAAGAGAAGGGGCTGAAGGCTGATACATGGGCAAAAATAATGAGTTAAGAAACCGACTTGCTAGAAAATGGCCAGAAATCTATGAAAGGGAGGAAAGGGGTTCCTGTGGAGAATAGGGGTGGGGCATGAGGAGAGGGGGCCCACGGAGAGAAGTGAATAGTGCACAGCCACTTTTAATACACGAATCCATGCCAGGGACATCCCCCAGTTATTTTTCCTGTATTATCTTTTTATTTTTTTAATTTTAAAAAATTTATTTAAGTTTAATTGTTTTTATTTGAGAGAGAGAGATTGAGAATGGGGGGGGAGGGGCAGAGAGAGAGGGAGAGAGAAAGAATCTCAAGCAGTCTCCATGCTTAGTGTGAGCCCGACGTGGTGTTCAATCCCATGACCCTGGGATCATGACCTGAGTGAAAATCAAGAGTCCTCTGACTGAGCTACCCGGGTGCCTCTGTATTGTCTTTTTAAATGTAACTTTTGATACATACAAAAGAGTATGTATATATCCCATGTTACTTTTAAGCCATTAGAATTTCATGCCTAAATAAATCAAGAGAAAGCACACAGTAAATAAAGCAGATTCTAGTCCTGGGTGAGAAGGCAAGAAGGAGAGGTACCTGGAATATGGATTTGATAATTTCCCCCTTTACTGCTTGAAAGAGTATATTGCAGATTAAAAAACAACTACTTTTAGGGACGTGAACAGCTCTCCCCAGTTTACAGGGCTCACATCTACATCCCTACACAGCTAGCTTGGAGAGAGCCTGACGCTCAGACCTTCCTGCGGAGAAATGCTGTTTTCTTCAGGTCATAGTCTTAACTGATGTTACAATAATAGAACACTGTGAGTCCCAAATAACTCTTTCGTTAAGAATTAGATTGTATAGGGGCGCCTGGGTGGCTCAGTCAGTTGAGCATCTGACTTCGGCTCAGGTCATGATCTCACGGTTCGTGGGTTCGAGCCCCGTGTCAGGCTCTGTGCTGACAGCTCAGAGCCTGGAACCTGCTTCGGATTCTGTGTCTCCCTCTCTCTGTGCCCCGTCCCCACTCATGCTCTATCTCTCTCTCCCTCAAGAATAAATAAAACATTTTAAAAAAACAAAAAAAAGAATTAGATTGTATAGCAAGAAATTAATTCAGGGAACATGACCTGCAAAAAATTAAACAACTCTAAAACTTTAAAGTGCATTTGGAGTCATCTACTTGAAGAGAAGCCTGACTAAGATTTGGTCCCACTGGATGGTGATACTTCATGGGTGACAATCCAAGTGTTTCCAGCTTCTATTTATTAAATATCTTCCTGTGTTCTCTGGTACTCTGCCCAAGCCCAGATAACAAGGATGGAGGGGCACAGGGAGCTGAGGACAAGAATTTGATATTCTATGCAAAAATCCTCTGTCCAAACATGTGACAGGAACTGTTTGAGAGAGGATGTAGTTGGGCATCCCTGGTCCCTGTCACGAGCAAGTGAGGAGCCTCTAAGCTGGAGAAGAACTGAGTTAGATTCCACAGCAGGGGACCTTGCAGCCCTCTCCCCACATTGAACCAAGTCATGGGGGAAGGGGGTAGAAGAAGATGAGAGAAATATCATAATTTGGATGTTGCTCAAGTAGAGGCCACCATGCCTTGCTTTTGGTCTGGAATTCTCTCCTACAGGAATATAATCAATATGATCAATAATGCAGTGCATACAAATATAGACACACCATTTGTTTTCCTTTTTAATGGGAATTGGGGAAATAGAATTTATAAGGATATCTGTCTTCATAGGGCACAGACCATACAGACCACAGTTCATCTGTGTGTGAAGTTACATGTTTTATTCATCTTCATTAATAATAAGCTCATTTGATGATGCTAGAGGAAAAAGTAAATTATCTTTCTATTTTCTCCATTGAAGACCATATTACAAAAACAAACAGTACGAGCTAAAAAAGGCCAAAGTAGCATAGAGTTGAGGTGGGCAGTTAATGAATAGTCGTATTTGTTACTTTTCTGGATTTTCTATTTGTGGTTATTTGTCAGCTTTGTAAAATTAGTGATTTCTTGGGATTAAATGTTCATGTTTGTATCTAATTTTTCATGTATATTAATTCTCTCTCTTTTTAAAAAAAATTTTTTTTAACGTTTATTTATTTTTGAGACAGAGAGAGACAGAGCATGAACGGGGGAGGGGCAGAGAGAGAGGGAGACACAGAATCAGAAGCAGGCTCCAGGCTCTGAGCCATCAACCCAGAGCCCGACACGGGGCTCGAACTCACGGACCACGAGATCGTGACCTGAGCTGAAGTCGGACGTTTAACTGACTGAGCCACCTAGGTGCCCCTCTCTCTTTTTTTTTTTTTTAATTTATTTACTCATTTTTAGAGAGAGTGCAAGTGGAGGAGGGGCAGAGAGAGAGGGAGAGAGAGAATCCCAAGCAGGTTCTGTGCTGTGAGCATGGGGCCTGATGCGGGACTCCATCTCATGAACCATGAGATCATGACCGAAGCTGAAAGCAAGAGCCAGACACTCAACTGGCTGAGCCACACAGGTGCCCCTAATTTCTTTCTTTCTTTTTTTTCTTTTCTAATTTTTTTTTAACATTTATTTATTTTTGAGACAGAGAGAGACAGAGCATGAATGGGCGAGGGTCAGAGAGAGAGGGTGGCACAGAATCTGAAACAGGCTCCAGGATCTGAGCTATCAGCACAGAGCCCAACGTGGGGCTTGAGATCACGGACCACAAGATCATGACCTGAGCTGAAGTCGGACGCTTAACTGACTGAACCACCCAGGCGCCCCCCCCGCTAATTCTCTTTCTTAAAGAAGTTCTTCAAAATTGTTTAATCTGCTGTCCCACAGAACTCTATTGCTTCTGATTCCATTATAGAAAAAAAAAAAAAAGAATAGCAATGTGTGCACGTTGAATCCATGTCTTGAAAATATACTCAGGAATTAAAAATACACTCAATATACAAAACAAATATAATTTTGTTGTTAGCAAAGATTGTGATTAATTTTTGTCTTATTTTTCTCTACCAGTACTAAATGTAAGTTTCCTTCAGTGAAGTTAACCATTCTTTAGAGGAGACACTGTGGTGTGGGGAAAGTGATGTTGTCTAGAGACAGACAGGACAACATTTGCGTTCTAGCACTGCCACTGACCACTGGTGGGCCCTTTACGATGTCTCCAATCTTCCCTCAGCCACTGTCACCCGCCTGTTCAGGAATGATGCATAGTAAGTGCGCCATCATGAACCAGCCCACTACCAGGATCGGAAAGGCCCCTCTGCCAGGTATCAAAGGCTTTCGTGAGTAGATATTTAAGTTTGTCAGATATTTTTCCTGCATTGATTTAGATTATTGTGTAGTTTTTCTCTTCTATCTTGCTAAAATCATGTTTGATTTCTATAATTTTTTTCCTTTTATTTATGTATTTATTTTTGAGAGAGAGCACCAGTAGAAGAGGGGCAGAGACAGAGGGGGACAGAGGATCTGAAGCAGGCTCTGTGCTGACAACATTGAGCCTGATGCCAGGCTCAAACTCACGAACCGTGAGACCACAACCTGAGCTGAAGTTGGACACTTAACCGACTGAGCTACCAGTAACCCCTAGTCACCAAATTTCTTTTGATTGGCTCATTTAGTTCATTTACTTAAAGTAACTATTGACGGGATAGAAGGAACATACTTAAAGATCATAAAAGCCATTTATGAAAAGCCCACAGCTAACATCATCCTCAACGGGGAAAAACTGAGAGCTTTCTCCCTGAGATCAGGAACACGACAGGGATGCCCACTCTCACCGCTGTTGTTTAACATAGTGCTGGAAGTTCTAGCATCAGCAATCAGACAACAAAAGGAAATCAAAGGCATCAAAATTGGCAAAGATGAAGTCAAGCTTTCGCTTTTTGCAGATGACATGATATTATACATGGAAAATCCGACAGACTCCACCAAAAGTCTGCTAGAACTGATACATGAATTCAGCAAAGTTGCAGGATACAAAATCAATGTACAGAAATCAGTTGCATTCTTATACACTAACAATGAAGTAACAGAAAGACAAATAAGGAAACTGATCCCATTCACAATTGCACCAAGAAGCATAAAATACCTAGGAATAAATCTAACCAAAGATGTAAAGGATCTGTATGCTGAAAACTATAGAAAGCTTATGAAGGTAATTGAAGAAGATTTAAAGAAATGGAAAGACATTCCCTGCTCATGGATTGGAAGAATAAATATTGTCAAAATGTCAATACTTCCCAAAGCTATCTACACATTCAATGCAATCCCAATCAAAATTGCACCAGCATTCTTCTCGAAACTAGAACAAGCAAACCTAAAATTCATATGGAACCACAAAAGGCCCCAAATAGCCAAAGTAATTTTGAAGAAGAAGACCAAAGCAGGAGGCATCACAATCCCAGACTTTAGCCTCTACTACAAAGCTGTCATCACCAAGACACCATGGTATTGGCACAAAAACAGACACATAGACCAATGGAATAGAATAGAAACCCCAGAACTAGACCCACAAACGTATGGCCAACTCATCTTTGACAAAGCAGGAAAGAACATCCAATGGAAAAAAGACAGCCTCTTTAACAAATGGTGCTGGGAGAACTGGACAGCAACATGCAGAAGATTGAAACTAGACCACTTTCTCACACCATTCACAAAAATAAACTCAAAATGGATAAAGGACCTGAATGTGAGACAGGAAACCATCAAAACCCTAGAGGAGAAAGCAGGAAAAGACCTCTCTGACCTCAGCCGTAGCAATCTCTTACTCGACACATCCCCAAAGGCAAGGGAATTAAAAGCAAAAGTGAATTACTGGGACCTTATGAAGATAAAAAGCTTCTGCACAGCAAAGGAAACAACCAACAAAACTAAAAGGCAACCAACGGAATGGGAAAAGATATTTGCAAATGACATATCGGACAAAGGGCTAGTCTCCAAAATCTATAAAGAGCTCACCAAACTCCACACCCGAAAAGCAAATAACCCAGTGAAGAAATGGGCAGAAAACATGAATAGACACTTCTCTAAAGAAGACATCCGGATGGCCAACAGGCACATGAAAAGATGTTCAGCGTCGCTCCTTCTCAGGGAAATACAAATCAAAACCACACTCAGATATCACCTCACGCCAGTCAGAGTGGCCAAAATGAACAAATCAGGAGACTCTAGATGCTGGAGAGGATGTGGAGAAACGGGAACCCTCTTGCACTGTTGGTGGGAATGCAAATTGGTGCAGCCGCTCTGGAAAGCAGTGTGGAGGTTCCTCAGAAAATTAAAAATAGACCTACCCTATGACCCAGCAATAGCACTGCTGGGAATTTATCCAAGGGACACAGGAGTGCTGATGCATAGGGGCACTTGTACCCCAATGTTCATAGCAGCACTCTCAACAATAGCCAAATTATGGAAAGAGCCTAAATGTCCATCAACTGATGAATGGAGAAAGAAATTGTGGTTTATATACACTATGGAATACTACGTGGCAATGAGAAAAAATGAAATATGGCCTTTTGT
>NW_024419439.1:0-5391 GCF_014898765.1 Herpailurus yagouaroundi
CCCCCGTTCATGCTCTGTCTCTCTCTGTCCCAAAAATAAATAAACGTTGAAAAAAATTAAAAAAATAAAAATTCGATAATTATTTATGATAAAAAATTCTCATAAAAATTACAGTAGGGGGGAATTTTCTCAATCTGATAAAAACATCTACCAAAAAACCCCCAAACAAAATAAAACAAAACAAAAAACAAAATGAAAGAGAGTCATGCAGAGTAGGAAGGAAGAAACAGGACTGCCACTATTTTCAGATGCAATGACTGTCTACATAGAAAATCCTAATAATCTACAAAATAACTCCTAAAATCAATTAGTGAATTCAGTAAACACAGGATATAAGATAAACATACAAAGACCTATTGTATTTCTCTATAAACACATAGATATGGAAATTAAAAGCCATTTACAATCATTCACAATTTTAAAGAAGTAAGTATTTACGTGTAAATATAACAAAATGTGCAGTGTTTATATGCTGAAAACTACACAATACTGATCAAAGAAATCAAAGAAAGTCTAAATAAATAGAGAAAAATATCTTCTTTTTTTTCATTTTTTACTTAAGACAACAGAAATTTATTCTCTCATAGTTCTGGAGGCTAGAATCTGAAATCAAGGAGTCAATAGGATTGATTCCTTTCTGGAGGTTCTCTGGGAGAATCTACTCCTTGTTTTCCTCCTAGCTTTGTTCTTAGTGGCAATCCTTGGCATTGTTTGGCCTGTAGACTCATTACTCCAATCTGTGCCTCTGTGTTGTCACATGGCGTCCTCATCTCTGTGTGTCTGTATCCAAATTTTCTTTGCATTATGAAGAAGCCAGACCAGTCATTGGATTAGGATTTATGATTACATCTGCAAAGACCTTATTTCCTGCAAAAATCACATTTATAGGTTTCAGGGTTAAAATTTCAGTATGTCTTTTTGAGGGACACAATTCAATCCATAATATTATACCTTATTTTTAATTATATTTTCATAGATTGGAAGACTTAAAACTTTACTATTTGATATCTTTACTATTTGATATCTTTACTATATCAAATCCTTCCAAACTGACTTACAGATTTAACACATTTCCTAGAAAAATTCCAACGTGATTTTTATAGTATTATAGTATTAGATAATATATTCATTATAGTATATGTATAGTATAGTATGTGTTATAGTATTTATTAGCCTAAAACTCATATGGAATTCAAAGAAACTAGAATAGCTAAAACAATTTAAAAAGAAGAATAAAGTGGGAAGAATCAGTGTACCTGATTTTAAGACTTAGTATACTGCTACATTATGAAACTGTAGAATTAACAGTGGGATACACACATAGATCAATGGAACAGAATAGAGAATTGGAAATATATCCACGCAAATATGACCAACTGAATTTGACAAAGAGTCAGAAACAAGTCAATGGAGAAAAGACGATCTTTTAGTAATTAATACTGGAGCATTTAGATGTTCATAGACCAAAAAAAAATTGAGAGTCTCAAAGTCTGATAGCTTATATAAAACTCAAATATATTAACCAAAAATGGATCAGACTTAAATATAAAATATAAAAGTATAAACCTTTTTTTTTTTAATTTTTTTTTCAACGTTTATTTATTTTTGGGACAGAGAGAGACAGAGCATGAACGGGGGAGGGGCAGAGAGAGAGGGAGGCACAGAATCGGAAACAGGCTCCAGGCTCTGAGCCATCAGCCCAGAGCCTGACGCAGGGCTCGAACTCCCGGACCGCGAGATCGTGACCTGGCTGAAGTCGGATGCTTAACCGACTGCGCCACCCAGGTGCCCCTAAAAGTATAAACCTTTTTAAAAAAAGAAGAGAAAATCTTCAGTGTTTGGGCCAAGGCAAATAGCTATAAGACTTGATACCAAAAGGCTCTGTGCTGACGGCTCGGAGCCTGGAGCCTGTTTCGGATTCTGTGTCTGCCTCTCTCTGACCCTCCCCCGTCCATGCTCTGTCTCTCTCTGTCTCAAAAATAAATAAACGTTGAAAAAAAAATGTTTAAAAAGAGGGTAAAAAGACCAGCTACAGACTAGGAGAACATAATTGCAAACTCCATATCTGACAAAGGCCTAGTATCTAGAAAATATATACAGAACTTAGAAAATTCAGCAGTACAAGAAACAAGCAGTGCAATTAGAACATGGGCAAAGATAGGAAGAGATATTTTACTAGAGATGTACAGATAGCAAATAAGCACATGAGAATATGTCCAACATTATTATCAACGAGCGGAATACCAGTCAAAACCACAATGACGTGTCACTCTACACCTATCAGAATGGTAAAATAAATAAATAGTGAAAACTCCAGTGGCTGGTGATAATGAGGAGGCATGCAAACACCTGTATATTGCTCATGGTAATGTAAATTAGTCATTTTGGTTTAGTCATTTTGGAAAACAGTCTGGCAGTTTCTGAAAAACTAAACACACACCTACTGTACTCCTGGGCCTTCTTCAGAGAAATGATAACTTATGTTCACACCAAAACCTATACACAGGTGTTATAGGACCTTCATTAATAACAGTTCCAAATGGGAAACAATTCAGATGTCCTTCAGGAAATGATTGGTGAAGCAAATTGTGGTACAGCCATACCATGGAATACTACGCAGCAATAGAATGAAACCAGTGATCGATATGGGCAACAGCCTGTATGACTGATTTTCCAGAGAGTTATGCTAAGTGAAAAAAGCCAACAAAAAAGTTACCTACTACATGGTTTTATTTACATAGCATTCTTGAAATGCCAAAAGTAGAAAGATGGAGAAAGTAGATGGGTGTGGTTGCTAGGAGTTAAGGAGGGCGTGTGGTCAGAGGAGAAGTGAGTGTGGCTGTAATGGCATCTTGAAGGTCTGGTGGTAATAGAAATGGTCTGTAGCTTTACTGTATCATGTTAATATCCTGATTATACTATAGTTTTGCAAATGCTACCATTGGGGGAAATTGAGTTAAGGGTGCATGGTATCTTGCTGTGTCATTTCTTAAAAACATTTTTTTAATGCTTATTTATTTTTGAGAGAGAGAGAGAGAGAGCCGAGCAGGGGAGGGGAAGAAAGAGAAAAAGAGAGAGAGAGGGAGAGAGAGGGAGAGAGAGGGAGAGAGAGAGATATGGGGACACAGAATCTGAAGCCGGCTCCAGGCTCTGAGCTGTCAGCACAGAGCCCGACTTGGGAGTCAAACTCACGAGGCTGTGAGATCATGACCTGAGCCGAAGTGTGATGCTTAACCGACTGAGCTACCCAGACTTGCTGTATCATTTCTTACAGCTGCATGTGAACCTTACTATATTAAAATAAAAATCCTGATTAAAATGTTATAATTGAATAAATTGTTAAGATGAAGAACTTAAATCCATGAATATATTGACTGAGACAACCACTTGCTGACCGAGTTCCTTGATCTCATCTAATTTCTTTTTTTTTTTTTTAATTTTTTTTTCAACGTTTTTATTTATTTATGGGACAGAGAGAGACAGAGCATGAACGGGGGAGGGGCAGAGAGAGAGGGAGGCACAGAATCGGAAACAGGCTCCAGGCTCCGAGCCATCAGCCCAGAGCCTGACGCGGGGCTCGAACTCATGGACCGTGAGATCGTGACCTGGCTGAAGTTGGACGCTTAACCGATTGCGCCACCCAGGCGCCCCGATCTCATCTAATTTCTACTTCATTATTGCAGACCATTTCTTGTTCTTAGTGTCCATTATCTCAGCCTCCTCAGCTACACTGTGGACCACTTGAGCATGTCTTTTATATGCCTTTTGTCCATATTCTCCATGACTCCTAGCATAGCACTGAGCAGGTGGAAGTGGACCTCTGTTAATGTTTTTGGCAGTTGGATAAATAACTGAAATAGAGGGCATTGTCACAAATGAGTTAGAAATCTAAAACTAAAATAACAGGATATTTCTATTTTGTTTCTTCATCCTGAATAAAACCTAAGAGATAATAAGGGTTAGATTTATAGAGCAGGTGCATTGTATTGGCTGATAGTTTGAATTTCTGCTGAATTTCTAAACATTCAAAGTACTTTTATGTTTCCTCATACAATTTTCAGCTAATTTTTTGAGGTAGTCAATAGGAAGGGATTCTTATTCTCTTTCTAAATAAGTAAGTCACTTATGAGGGGGGTTGATTTACTATGTAAGGTCACACAGCAATGTTGTCAGAACTATGACCTCAGTCAATACCAGTCCTAGGGCTTTTTCTCAGTTTTCCAAGACTGTCACTAAGGTGATTCTTACTGTTCCTATCACTGATTTCTACTCTTAAACATGGTTTCTTTGTAAAACTTGTGAGGAGGGTTAATAAAACTATGATCATGAAATTACTTAAATAAAATTTTCATGGATTGAAAGCTGAAAATCATATTTTTATTACTACTGTGTTATAATACTTTGCTTTAAAAAGTAACCTTATAATTGATATTACCTTTTCGTTTTTGTACATATTTCATGTTTATTAAAATTAAATGCTTTTTTTTTGAAAAACTACCAAACTTTTTAAAAAGTAGATTGATTATATCAATAATTAACCATATTCACTTGTGAAAAGCATTGCGTTTAATTAGTTAAGGTCTTCTTGTGTGTGTGTGTGTGTGTGTGTGTGTGTGTGTGTGTTTTTCAGAAATGAAAGGACTAGAATGGAAATGATAAAAATCTAACTTTACTTTTATCCTCAGATAAAGCCGTAATGCAATCAATGTGGTAGACCTTTGATAGTCCATACCCTGTGATCTAACATCAAACTCAATAATGGAATTACACTAAACAATCTTTATGTTAGATGAAGGGAAACAGATACTTGAAGGTGAATAGAGCCTTAGACAGTAACTTTTAGTTTTCTTATTTTAGAAATGAGGCAAGGTAAATGGCAGTATGCACTTGGTTAGTGTTGGTTTCTTCAAAAAGGCATGAAGTGGGGCAGCCACCCTGAGCCTGAAAGGTTTGACCTTTGGCATCCCACCTTTATTGAGCTGTACACCACAGATAGAACTGACCCTGAAAAGAACTGTCATTTATCACACACAATTGAAATGCTCTCTGTAAAGACCGCCTCTTTCCTGAAATAATTGTATGCTGGCATTTTATAATTTTTCCTCCTGAAATTAACACTTGAGAAAAAGTATACAATCTCTAATTTTGAGTTCAACTCTTACTTCACTTACTAGCAATAAAGCTTGGAAACTCATTCAAAAAGAAATATATTGGGGCACCTGGGTGGCTCAGTTGGTTAAGCATCCACCTTCGGCTCAGGTCATGATCTCGTGGTCTGTGAGTTCGAGCCTGCGTCGGGCTCTGTGCTGACAGCTCAAGCCCGGAGACTGCTTCGGATTCTTTGTCTCCCTCTCTCTCTCTGTCCCTCCCCTGCTCACACTCTGTCTCTCT
>NW_024419440.1:0-5986 GCF_014898765.1 Herpailurus yagouaroundi
ATAGCAGCACTCTCAACAATAGCCAAATTATGGAAAGAGCCTAAATGTCCATCAACTGATGAATGGTTAAAGAAATTGTGGTTTATATACACAATGGAATACTACGTGGCAATGAGAAAAAATGAAATATGGCCTTTTGTAGCAACGTGGATGGAACTGGAGAGTGTGATGCTAAGTGAAATAAGCCATACAGAGAAAGACAGATACCATATGGTTTCACTCTTATGTGGATCCTGAGAAACTTAACAGGAACCCATGGGGGAGGGGAAGGAAAAAAAAAAAAAAAGAGGTTAGAGTGGGAGAGAGCCAAAGCATAAGAGACTGTTGAGAACTGAGAATGAACTAAGGGTTGATGGGGGGTGGGAGGGAGGAGAGGGTGGGTGATGGGTATTGAGGAGGGCACCTTTTGGGGATGTGCACTGGGTGTTGTATGGAAACCAATTTGACAATAAATTTCATATATAAATAAAAAATAAAAATAAAAAAAATAAAAAAATAAAAAAAATAAAAATAAAAAAATAAAAAAAAAGAAAAAGTAAGGTAAATCACAACCCTTCATAATTGATCAACTACTTTTCACCTATATGTTTACCTGGACTATTAGAAATATGCTAAAATTATAGGTATAAACCATTATAGTAAGTTACTAGCCTTGTTCCAAACAATACAATTGTGGCCCAAAACATAATGACTAACCTATATAATAGCACATCAAACTCCCCTAGGATTCCTATCCTATAAGACATAAAAAACTGTCTTCAGTTTTCTGCAGTGTTGTAATGTATATGCAGTTGCTGGCCTCTATTCTTCCTATAGACCTTAAAATTGCTCCTGGGTGGTAAGTCTGGCCCCCAGAGAGGCACATTAACTCTTTTAAGCCAGTAGAAAACTCAATTTTTTTTTACTTTTTTTAGTTTTTGAGTTTTTTGAGCCATTCAAAACTCAATTTTTTGAGTTCTTATGAGGAACACTGATTAGATGTATCAGTAATCACATTGTATACAAATGCTATCTTTTAGATAATTCCTAATGTAGTACCATCAATATCCTGTTCTTTAGAACATTTTTTTCTTTTCTAATTTTCACAATCCCTTTGACCCTTGCTGGTACTAATTGATTAAGCTTTCTGGTAGAGTAGAGTCACTGATTGGGGGTCTATACTTATTTTGGAAAACTCTATTTGGCTTCAGTCTTTATATCCCCCATGGCCTGTTTCTGAAATGGCATGTGTTTTTTCTGAGCTGCATTATTTTCTGAATCCAAATGGGAACCACCTTTTGGATGTACCTAGCATTATATAGGTAAATTAATTCAAATTTATTCCAAAAGTTAAAGCAAACTCCTTCAGCGAAAGTACTTCTTCCTATTGCAATGACTTAGTTTGCAGAACAACTTTTAAATAACAAACTCATCTGAATAGAATTAAATATATTTAATTAAAATACAACTTTAAGGGGAACTGTGAAGATTTTTTTTAATGTTTATTTATTTATTTATTTATTGAAGGAGAGAGAGAAGGAGAGAGAGAGAGAGAGAGAGAGAGAGAGAGAGAGAGAGAGAATCCCAACCAGGTTCTACACTATCAGCACTGAGCCTGCCTCAGGGCTCGTTCTCACGAACTGTGAGATCATGACCTGAACTGAAGTCAAGAGTCAGACATAAGCCGACTGAGCCACCCAGGCACCCCTGAGATAGTTTTAATATGGCGCATAAAAATATCCTTGATGCCATGTCATATGACTTTGACCAAGTTAAATGACTACTACTCCTTAAAGTAATACTACCTATCTCATTGAGTTTTTATAGGAACTCAGTGAATTGATATATTTAAAGTACATATACTAGTACCCAGCACATAGTAACTTATAGTGTTTGTTAAATACATACAAAGACAGTGAAACCTGAATACAGAGAAAATGACTTTCTTAAAATAGGTCAAGGATAAAACTGGTATTTTATAATCTGCTTTCTCTCATTTCTTTCTTGATGAATTAACTTTCTTCCTGCATGTAAAATAGTTTCTAATTTGAACAACCTGTTTCATTTTCAAGATTCACCGATTCTCAGTCCAGCTAATTCTGCAATCAATTTAAGTGGAGCTCAGGACCTGACCCGGAATAAGAATGTTGTGAAGCCACTGGCTTTATCTTTGCAGGTTGTAGGGAAGACTTTTGCTGCAGGTGATGTTTTCCTCATTTATATTTCTTTGGTAAATACATAGTCTATAAAAGACTTATGTGAAATCCAGTTGACAATTTGCTACAAGAAAACAGAAGCTCTCTTCCTTCCAGCTGAAGACAGAAGTGGGGCTGTCTCTAATATTGTATTATTATACAAAGCTTTGTGTTCTCTGTGCTCCAACCAGAAGAGTCAAGGAATGACATTTGGCACATGGGAAGACAGAGCAGGTTGGTTTTGTTCAGCAAACATTTCTTGGGTACCTGCTATTTTGAGGAACTGAGGATACAAATATAAATAATGCTCAATCCCTGACCTCTAATGAACTAATAACCTAGTTGGGGGGATAGACCTATAGGAAGTTATTATCAGTGTACTACAGTAAATACAGCAATATGCTGGGGGAGCACAAAGGAAGGAGAGTTTTAGCCCAACATTTTAGGGAGTAATGAAGAATGAGTTCTTGGAGGAGCTTGGTCTTGAACTATGAGGAGATATTCACTGCACAAAGGAGTAGGGGAAAGATACTCCAAATTCAGGGAAAATCCAAGATCAAAGCTTGAAAGGAAAAGGAAAGAAAAGAAGCAGCATGATGTGTGCAGGAACTTCCACTGGTTTGGACTTGTTAGAACCATAAAACGTAAAACTCAGGGAGTGGCAGGAGGGGAGCAAGTAGTGGGCAAGGAAAGGGTCACAAGAGGCCAAGCTGAGAAGAATGGATTTTACTCTGTAATTTATGGAACACAGGAGTTAATCTGGTCTGATTTGAACTTGAGTTAGATCACTTGGGCAGAAAAAAAAAAAAAAAAGTAGGAAAACTAGTTGGAGGTCATTTCATAGTCTAGGTGAATGAGGTCCTTGACCTGGATAATAATAGGTTGTAGAGGAAGAGACATATTGAAGAACTACTCAGGAAGTAAAATCAGCAGAATTTGTCTGATTAATGTAAGCATGAAGTGTAAGAAGGGGTCTCGGGTCTGCATCCATCTTTCTGCTAATGGTGATGCAATTACTTAAGACAGAAAATACAGAAGAAGGAGCAGGTTCTCCAGGAGGAGATTGTGAGTTCAACTTTGGACATGTTAAGTTTGAAATGCCCAAGTGGAATAATCCAAGTGGAGCTGCTCAACAGTCATCTAATTTATTGTACATGAGGTTAAAATCACCGGTTGGGGGTTGCCTGTGTGGCTCATTCAGTTAAGTGTCTGACTCTTGTTCTCAACTTGGGTCTTGATCTTAAGGTTCTGAGTTCAAGCCCCATATTGGAGCCTAGCTAAAAAAAAAATCACCAGGGTAAATAGTATCTGCTAAGGGGAAAGGTAGGAGAAGGCAAGCTGTTAACAAGGATAATATTTTCGAAAGTTCCAGTGTTTAAGGAAAATAAATGGTCAGAGAGGCAGAGGAAGAATGAGAAGAGAGCTTATCATTCTTGGAAACTTTACAAGTTTCTTATTCTGTTCCAACAGTTCTTGTAGAATCTACCTTCTGGTTAGATTATAGACTTGAACAAACTGAATCCAAGTTATTACAATATTTTAAAAATTAGTGAAATTATGGATCTTGGCAGTAACCAGCATAGTTGCTAAAACCATCAGATGGACTGATGGACAACTTAAAAAATTTTTTTTAATGTTTATTCATTTTTGAGAGACAGAGAGAGACAGAGCACGAGCAGGGGAGGGGCAGAGAGAGAGGGAGACTCAGGACCTGAAGCAGGCTCCAGGCTCTGAGCTGTCAGCACAGAGCCCGATGCGGGACTTGAACCCACAAGCTGTGAGCTAAGCCAAAGTCAGATGTTTAACCAACTGAGCCACCCAGGCACCCCTTGATGGACAGCTTTATAATTTGAGGATTAAGATAACAGCTCTTGAACCCCCTGCTCTTTCTTAACATGACAAGAAGAGAGAAACCAGTTATTATGTGCCTGCTGATGGAAGAATATAACACTATTTATGAGATATGCTTGCCCCAAAATTCAATCCTGAATCTGAGCCAACCTCTGTATCTAACAATTAGTATATAGGAAAGAGGGGACATTAAATGATGCCATAGATAGTCAATCAGCAAAATTCAGAAAATGAGAAATTCTGCCAGATTTTCAGCAAATTAACTGGAAGAAAGAAAAAGAAGAAGGGGGAATCCTATAGATTAAAGGAGGTTTAAGGAGGGGGGGGGGAAGGATATAACTGACACCCTAAAGAGTCTGGGAAACTCAGCAAAAATTACATAATCTTAAGTCTACTTGCAGTGTATGACCTTACCCTGATTCAAACAAATTATTCTTTTTTTTTTCAAATTATTCTTAAAATTTGTGAGACAATCCATGAAATGTGAACACTATATTTTTATTATATGAATAAATAATTGTGAACTTAAAAAAAGAGGTTTAAGGGACATAAAAACTAAACAATGTGTAGATGCTTTTTGAACCTTCCTTTTTGAGGAAGTCCACTGTAAAAAAAAAAAAACTATTTCTGAGATAACTGGGGGGAAATTTGAATATTAATGGGATATTTGATATTAAGAAATTATTAATCATGGATAATTTTAAGTATAATAATGACATTACAGTTATGTTCTTAAATTTTTTTACTGTTTATTTATTTGTGAGAGAGAAGGAGAGACAGAGTACGAGTGGGGGAGAGGCAGAGAGAGAGGGAGACACAGAATCTGAAGCAGGCTCCAGGCTCTGAGTTGTCAGCACAGAGCCCAACATGGGCTTGAACTTGAGAACTGTGAGATTATGACCTGAGCCCAAGTTGGACGCTTAACCAACTGAACTACCCAGGTGCCCTTATTACAGTTATGTTCTTAAGAGTTCTTTTCTTTTAGAAACTCATTTAGAAACATTTATGGATGAAATGATATAAATAAGTTTGCTTCAAAATAATCTAGAGCAAGTATATGTGTATGTTGGGTGAGGGGGAAGGGAGAGGGAGTATAGATAAAGCAAGATTGGCTATGTGTTGATAACTGTTGAAGCTGGGTGATAGGTATGTAATTTATTATATTATTTTCTCCACTTTTGTATATGTTTGAAAATTCCCAAGATAAAATGCAAATTGGTGCAGCCGCTCTGGAAAGCAGTGTGGAGGTTCCTCAGAAAATTAAAAATAGACCTACCCTATGACCCAGCAATAGCACTGCTAGGAATTTATCCAAGGGACACAGGAGTACTGATGCATAGGGGCACTTGTACCCCAATGTTCATAGCAGCACTCTCAACAATAGCCAAATTATGGAAAGAGCCTAAATGTCCATCAACTGATGAATGGTTAAAGAAATTGTGGTTTATATACACAATGGAATACTACGTGGCAATGAGAAAAAATGAAATATGGCCTTTTGTAGCAACGTGGATGGAACTGGAGAGTGTGATGCTAAGTGAAATAAGCCATACAGAGAAAGACAGATACCATATGGTTTCACTCTTATGTGGATCCTGAGAAACTTAACAGGAACCCATGGGGGAGGGGAAGGAAAAAAAAAAAAAAAGAGGTTAGAGTGGGAGAGAGCCAAAGCATAAGAGACTGTTGAGAACTGAGAATGAACTAAGGGTTGATGGGGGGTGGGAGGGAGGAGAGGGTGGGTGATGGGTATTGAGGAGGGCACCTTTTGGGGATGTGCACTGGGTGTTGTATGGAAACCAATTTGACAATAAATTTCATATATAAATAAAAAATAAAAATAAAAAAAATAAAAAAATAAAAAAAATAAAAATAAAAAAATAAAAAAAAAGAAAAAGTAAGGTAAATCACAACCCTTCATAATTGATCAACTACTTTTCACCTATATGTTTACCTGGACT
>NW_024419441.1:0-3460 GCF_014898765.1 Herpailurus yagouaroundi
CTGCGAGCCGCTCGGTCAGTAAGTCCGAGGATGAGAAAATCTCCTTGAGAGCAAATCCCTACACAACGTTCAATGATGGAGAAGGCGCTAAATACGCGACCAAACAAAAGATGTCTTCATTTACCCTCACACAAAGGACAAAGAAGCCTTAGGATTTCCTCCAAGAGTGACAAAGTGCGCTTCTGTGTTGGGGTGGGGTTGGGGGCACACATGTGGCACGCAAATGACGAGTGGTTGGTTACCAATGAGCCCGACTGTGATGTGGAGAAGCAACATGTGAAACACTTAACCATTACTGCGCTAGATGTTAACTGACTTGGATTTAAATAAAATTTAAAAAATAATAAAAATATGAACACCTCAGTGATTTTAAAGAGAATGAAGAAGTCATGAAATAACTGCAACACAAATGCATTTGATTTTCACCTTTAATACTGAACATTATTGCTTTAGGGAATATTTCTCCCTCAACCAGGAATTGACTGCTAATTACATAAAATATACACATAAAAAAAGTAGTTCTCCATTTTCCCAGGGGGGAAAAAAACACACCAGTAACTTCTAGAATATTCAAGTGTTTTGTTTTCATCATAATTAAAGTCTCGATCATCTCATTTATTAGCTCTGTAACTTACGTATTTAAATTAAACGTTATTAGACAACCATTACCAATTACAAGTGTAAGGTGCCACTACTGAGTAAATTGATTCTTCCAGGAGTGGATGGATCGATCCCTCCTCCCACCCGCTAACGAGGCAGCAACATGGTTAGTTTAATTTTGTAAGTGGATGGTCCGTTGCTGCAAACGCTAATTCTCGTCCCCAGCCCGTGTTCTCGTGTACGTGCGGGAGGTGGTTACACCGCACGGGCGACCTCCCGAACGATCAACAGCAGGACGAGCTAGGCTTGGGCTTGCGGTGCAGACTGACGGTGTCGGTCTGGATCAGGTGGTCTGACCTATCCTCGGTAGCAAGCACTCTTCGAACTGCTTCCTCAAAGGCTGCCGCGACATTCGTGGCATCCTTTGCACTTGTTTCAAAGTAAGGATAGTCGCCGTTGTCCTTGCACCAGGCTTGGGCTTCCTCGGTGGACACCTGCCGTTCGCTTATGTCAATCTTGTTACCCAAAATCACAAAAGGAAAGCTTTCGGGCTCTTTCACGTCTGCGTAGTAGATGAATTCTTTCTTCCAGTTACTCAAGTTCTGGAAGCTTTGAGAATCATCGACACTAAAAGTGAGCAGGCAACAGTCAGAACCTCGGTAAAACGGCGTCCTCAGGCTTCTGAATCGCTCTTGACCGGCCGTGTCCCAAATCTGCATGGTAACAAAATGTCCATCCACCTCCAAATCTTTATTTAAAAATTCCACGCCTATTGTATGGAAGAGCTGGGTATCAAATTTATTGGTCACATATCTGTTCATCAGAGAGCTCTTCCCGACTCCACCATCTCCAAGGAGAATCACTTTAAAAAGCGACGATTTTCCTGCCATTATGACTCTCAAGATCTTTGACTTTAGAACCCTGTAAAATAAAAAGGCACCATTACATTCCTTCCGACCCGCACGTTGCCACGCACGAGTGGACAGATGTCTGCGCGAGGGAAACAGAACGCAGAGTCCCCACTCCTTTCTGCACAGAAAGTCATCGGGTAGCAAGAGCGGTCACTACTGAGCGCTCAAGCGCGTACCAGGCACAGCCCTACTGATGCTCCCTACTGGCGGTGAGGACTCGTTCTCCCCCAGCCCCTTAGGTCACAGCTGACCGAGGCGGGCACTCGAAGCCAATGGCCACCCCGAAGACCTTGCTCTCAACCATTCCCCACTCCTCACTTTAAGCCCTGCCACCACGTGTTAGATGCAGGAGAGGGAAGCAGGCAGGTGTCTGTAACAATTTCAAACACCCCTTTGCTGGCACAGTGACAGTTTTGCTGATGACTTTCATCTTGTGCCAGGGGTTTCCTCAATAACCTCTCCTTTCTCTCTTCTACTGCTATAACCATCGGAACTGGTAATCAGGAAACCAGAGACAGAAGCAGATGATGCTGCTGTGAACAAAAATAAGCCAATGACTGAGTAAATGGACTCCGCTGTCTTCATTGGGAATGCTAAAATTGTCAGCAGGAGTTTTTTTTTTTTTAAGTTTTTTTATTTTGAGAGAGATAGAGACATTGCAAGTTGGGGAGGGGGGGGGGGGGGGAGGGGGTGAGAGAGAGAGTATCCCATGTAGGCTCCTCCTTGCCAGCCAAGAGCCTGACACCGGGCTCGAACTCATGAAATTGTAAGATCATGACCTGAGTCGAAACCAAGAGTTGGACCCTTAATGACTGAGCCACTCAGGTGCCAGCAGCAATGGAATTTTTTTTTTGTAGACAGAGAGAGAGAGAGAGAGAGAGAGAGAGAGAGACAGAGACAGAGACAGAGACAGAGATAGAGACAGAGATAGAGAGAGAGAGAGAACTTCATATGAGCAGGGAATAGGTCAAGTTGACTGGGGCCCCAGATCACCCCAGCGCGGGGCAGGGGGAGGGTTGCACAAGGACACACAACTGCCAGAGTCCAGCTCCAGCAGGTCCAGGGGTTCCTGAAGGATGAATGGCGTCGGGGAAAAAGTGAAAAAAAAAAACTAAAAATAAAACAAAAATTAAAATGAACATAGACAACAGCAGTGTGTTGAACTGCCTGCTTTATTGTGGCAAACATGGCATTATATATTTGTTAGCAATTTCCTTGTAGTGTACATCATCTATGTTTTCTGGCATTACCTAATTCTAAAAATGTTCCTATGTGTAATCACCCTTTAAGGAAAAACATGGTTTTTTTCTCATAACATTCCCTCCTGCCCTCTGCTTATTGATTAATTTCTTACATTATTTTCATTATGTATCTATGTTTACCTATAATCTATAAATCATTTGCTTTGCTGTTTTCATGAAAGGTCACCTATCTCTCAACACCTGAAGTGGAACAGTTACAGGGACATGACCTCTTAGTTGTTTCTCTGAACGACTTGTGGCTTGAGAACAAAAGTGCTTGCCTCAGTTGGAGGTGCCAGGAGAGGGCCAAGAGGGCCTTAGGAACCCATGCCTTATGCATTCTTAGACAATGCACCTAGGAACTAATGAACCATTCTGTACCTTAAACAACTAGGTTCAATCATCATCTGGAATACCTCCTGGAGGCCAAGTGGGCCCAGGGGTTGGAGTAACTTGTGCCCATAGATACAATCCTTACTTACCAGAGTGGGGCTTTCAAATCCATTTGTTCCTTCCTTGGCTGAGAAATATATGAAGATATCCTTCCATTACGTAGAGGAGCCTTTATAGGGGGTGACAAGAGCTAAATGTAGGGCTGCACAATTTTCTTGTGGAACCTTATTTTCTTTCCCCAACAGTTCTTTCCCACAGGGCCTGTCATGGGCAATTTCCCAAATGACAAATCCCCAGGTACTTTCACTGGTAGGG
>NW_024419442.1:0-3654 GCF_014898765.1 Herpailurus yagouaroundi
AGCTAAGACGCCAGATCCCCAGCATCACAAGCCTGGCAGAGTGCAAGTAGCCCAGACAGGCCACCCCACCCCACAGTGAATCCCGCCCCTAGGAGAGGGGAGGAGAAGGCACACACCAGTCTGACTGTGGCCCCAGCGGTGGGCTGGGGGCAGACATCAGGTCTGACTGCGGCTCCGCCCACCAACTCCAGTTATACACCACAGCACAGGGGAAGTGCCCTGCAGGTCCTCACCACGCCAGGGACTATCCAAAATGACCAAGCGGAAGAATTCCCCTCAGAAGAATCTCCAGGAAATAACAACAGCTAATGAGCTGATCAAAAAGGATTTAAATACTATAACAGAAAGTGAATTTAGAATAATAATCATAAAATTAATCGCTGGGCTTGAAAACAGTATAGCTGACAGCAGAGAATCTCTTGCTACAGAGATCAAGGGACTAAGGAACAGTCATGAGGAGCTGAAAAACGCTTTAAACAAAATGCATAACAAAATGGAAACCACCACGGCTCGGATTGAAGAGGCAGAGGAGAGAATAGGTGAACTAGAAGATAAAGTTATGGAAAAAGAGGAAGCTGAGAAAAAGAGAGATAAAAAAAATCCAGGAGTATGAGGGGAAAATTAGAGAACTAAGTGATACACTAAAAAGAAATAATATACGCATCATTGGTATCCCAGAGGAGGAAGAGAGAGGGAAAGGTGCTGAAGGGGTACTTGAAGAAATAATAGCTGAGAACTTCCCTGAAGTGGGGAAGGAAAAAGGCATTGAAATCCAAGAGGCACAGAGAACTCCCTTCAGACGTAACTTGAATCGATCTTCTGCACGACATATCATAGTGAAACTGGCAAAACACAAGGATAAAGAGAAAATTCTGAAAGCAGCAAGGGGTAAACTTGCCCTCACATATAAAGGGAGACCTATAAGACTCATGACTGATCTCTCTTTTGAAACTTGGCAGGCCAGAAAGAATTGGCACGAGATTTTCAGTGTGCTAGACAGAAAAAATATGCAGCTGAGAATCCTTTATCCAGCAAGTCTGTCATTTAGAATAGAAGGAGAGATAAAGGTCTTCCCAAAAAAACAAAAACTGAAGGAATTTGTCACCACTAAACCAGCCCTACAAGAGATCCTAAGGGGGACCCTGTGAGACAAAGTACCAGAGACATCACTACAAGCATAAAACATACAGACATCACAATGACTCTAAACCCATATCTTTCTATAATAACACTGAATGTAAATGGATTAAATGCGCCAACCAAAAGACATAGGGTATCAGAATGGATAAAAAAACAAGACCCATCTATTTGCTGTCTACAAGAGACTCATTTTAGACCTGAGGACACCTTTAGATTGAGAGTGAGGGGATGGAGAACTATTTATCATGCTACTGGAAGCCAAAAGAAAGCAGGAGTAGCCATACTTATATCAGACAAACTAGACTTTAAATTAAAGGCTGTAACAAGAGATGAAGAAGGACATTATATAATAGTGATCAGGGTCCATCCATCAGGAAGAGCTAACAATTATAAATGTCTATGCGCCGAATACCGGAGCGCCCAAATATATAAAACAATTACTCATAAACATAAGCAACCTTATTGATAAGAATGTGGTCATTGCAGGGGACTTTAACACCCCACTTACAGAAATGGATAGATCATCTAGACACACGGTCAATAAAGAAACAAGGGCCCTGAATGAGACATTGGATCAGATGGACTTGACAGATCTATTTAGAACTCTGCATCCCAAAGCAACAGAATATACTTTCTTCTCGAGTGCACATGGAACATTCTCCAAGATAGATCATATACAGGTCACAAAACAGCCCTTCATAAGTTTACAAAAATTGAGATCATACCATGCATACTTTCAGACCACAATGCTATGAAGCTTGAAATCAACCACAGGAAAAAAGTCTGGAAAACCTCCAAAACCATGGAGGTTAAAGAACACCCTACTAAAGAATGAATGGCTCAACCAGGCAATTAGAGAAGAAATTAAAAAATATATGGAAACAAACGAAAATGAAAATACAACAATCCAAACGCTTTGGGACGCAGCGAAGGCAGTCCTGAGAGGAAAATACATTGCAATCCAGGCCTATCTCAAGAAACAAGAAAAATCCCAAATACAAAATCTAACAGCACACCTAAAGGAACTAGAAGCAGAACAGCAAAGGCAGCCTAAACCCAGCAGAAGAAGAGAAATAATAAAGATCCGAGCAGAAATAAACAATATAGAATCTAAAAAAACTGTAGAGCAGATCAACGAAACCAAGAGTTGGTTTTTTGAAAAAATAAACAAAATTGACAAACCTCTAGCCAGGCTTCTCAAAAAGAAACGGGAGATGACCCAAATAGATAAAATCATGAATGAAAATGGAATGATTACAACCAATCCCTCAGAGATACAAACAATTATCAGGGAATACTATGAAAAATTATATGCCAACAAATTGGACAACCTGGAAGAAATGGACAAATTCCTGAACACCCACACGCTTCCAAAACTCAATCAGGAGGAAATAGAAAGCTTGAACAGACCCATCACCAGCGAAGAAATTGAATCGGTTATCAAAAATCTCCCAACAAATAAGAGTCCAGGACCAGATGGCTTCCCAGGGGAGTTCTACCAGACGTTTAAAGCAGAGATAATCCCTATCCTTCTCAAGCTATTCCAAGAAATAGAAAGGGAAGGAAAACTTCCAGACTCATTCTATGAAGCCAGTATTACTTTGATTCCTAAACCAGACAGAGACCCAGTAAAAAAAAGAGAACTACAGGCCATTATCCCTGATGAATATGGATGCCAAAATTCTCCATAAGATACTAGCAAATCGAATTCAACGGCATATAAAAAGAATTATTCACCATGATCAAGTGGGATTCATTCCTGGGATGCAGGGCTGGTTCAACATTCACAAATCAATCAACGTGATACATCACATTAACAAAAAAAAAGAGAAGAACCATATGATCCTGTCAATCGATGCAGAGAAGGCCTTTGACAAAATCCAGCACCCTTTCTTAATAAAAACCCTTGAGAAAGTCGGGATAGAAGGAACATACTTAAAGATCATAAAAGCCATTTATGAAAAGCCCACAGCTAACATCATCCTCAACGGGGAAAAACTGAGAGCTTTTTCCCTGAGATCAGGAACACGACAGGGATGCCCACTCTCACCGCTGATGTTTAACATAGTGCTGGAAGTTCTAGCATCAGCAATCAGACAACAAAAGGAAATCAAAGGCATCCAAATTGGCAAAGATGAAGTCAAGCTTTCGCTTTTTGCAGATGACATGATATTATACGTGGAAAATCCGATAGACTCCACCAAAAGTCTGCTAGAACTGATCCATGAATTCAGCAAAGTAGCAGGATACAAAATCAATGTACAGAAATCAGTTGCATTCTTATACACTAACAATGAAGCAACAGAAAGACAAATAAGGAAACTGATCCCATTCACAATTGCACCAAGAAGCATAAAATACCTAGGAATAAATCTAACCAAAGATGTAAAGGATCTGTATGCTGAAAACTATAGAAAGCTTATGAAGGTAATTGAAGAAGATTTAAAGAAATGGAAAGACATTCCCTGCTCATGGATTGGAAGAATAAATATTGTCAAAATGTCAATACTACCC
>NW_024419443.1:0-1378 GCF_014898765.1 Herpailurus yagouaroundi
AAAGTAGCTGACCTGAAAAATAAGCACCAGTTAGGGCGATGGGGAGGGGAACACACTTCACAGTCAGATATTCTAAAATGTTGCCATTTCCTCTAAATTCTCAATACCCATGGCTGATTATTAACTCACCACTCTGTTAGATGGGGGCCTACCACTGAATCTGCGATGGCCCCAAAATGTCTGTAGGAGGAGTTTTGGGGGAGTGCTGAGCAATTCATTCTGGGAAAGAGGGCCGGAAACCAATTCTAGCCCTTTATTTACACTGGGTGGGAAAACTTCCCCCATCTCATCTTGACTGGACATAGCCATTGATCTAGAAAAAGTAACAAGGCCACTTTTCAGAGGTCCACTCTGTGTGCCCACATGGAGAAGGCGCTTAGGATGTTAAAGTCAGCGTGTTAAACAATTTTCTTGAAATACTGTAACTAGCACTCAGTTTACTTCCTTCACAGCCCCTTTTATAATGTATTTTTAGTCCTTGCTTATGGTCTGGCACAACCTCTAGCATGTAAAATGCAAGAGAGAGGGGGTTTTTATCTTAATCCCAATGTCTAGCACACAGGAAGTTTTTATATGGAACTGATTCCAAGACTGGCCTCGTGTAGGAATGGGTCTGTTGTTATAATCAGGTTTCTGA
Source organism: Herpailurus yagouaroundi (assembly GCF_014898765.1). Classification (NCBI taxonomy): domain Eukaryota; kingdom Metazoa; phylum Chordata; class Mammalia; order Carnivora; family Felidae; genus Herpailurus; species Herpailurus yagouaroundi. The sequence continues at coordinate 638 of NW_024419443.1, forward strand.
AATCTTTAGCATCAATGCTGAATCTTTTTCTCATCTTTTCACCTTTTTCAGGAAGCTAGACTTTTTTTTTTTTTCATTTTTTTTTTCCTGAGAGAGAGAAAGCATGAGCGGAGGAGAGGGACAGAGGGAGAGACAGAGAGAATCCCAAGTAGGCTCCACGCTCAGCACAGAGCCCGACGTGGGGCTAACCCCACAAACTCTGGGATCGTGACCTGACCCAAAATCAAGAGTCGGATGCTCAACCTACGGAGCCACCCAGGCACCCCAGGAAGCTAGACTTCTTAAAGCCTAAACTTGGAAACGTCTGAAGTTTCCTCGACTGGTTTGATTTAGATTCAATTAACATTATTATTTTGCACGAAAAATCTTCCAGTGCTTTTTCAGAAAGTAACCATCTTCTCTTTCTCCACTCTCTTCCCTTCAAAACAAACTTTGCAACGGTGGGGTGAGTTGAATATTCAGAAATCTAGGGGCGGCTGGGTGGCTCAGCTGGCTGAGTGCCTGATTTCTGCTCAGGTCATGATCTCGCAGTCTGTGAGTTCGAGCCCCACATCAGGCTCTGAGCCTGGAGCCTGCTTCAGATTCTGCGTCTCCCTCTCTCTCTGCCTCTCCCCAGCTCACACTCTTTCTCACTCTCAAAAATAAACATTAAAAAAAAAAATCTAAAAAAAAAAATTCACACATCTAGCCCCAAATTAAGCTCTCAATGACATGAAACACATTTTTGCTCCTTTTTTTTTT
>NW_024419444.1:0-11624 GCF_014898765.1 Herpailurus yagouaroundi
AGAGGAAATGAGAGGTTGAGAATCTGGGAAATCCCACCCAGCTTCTGCGAGCTCTGGCCGCCTCTTGTTACTGTCAGCTCTTGTGTTTAAGAATATGATTGCCACGGGAGTCCACAGCACAGCAGTTGTAACACTCTGATACAAGGGCACTGTTAGGGGCTAAATGAACAAGTGAGGGATAGGAACCCTCACATCAGCCACACCTTTCCATAAGGTCTTTTGCAATTACAAACACCACCTTTGCTAGTGTAGACAGTCCCTTCTAAGAGTTCTGCCCCTATCCCCAAGTACTCCTATGAATCTCTCACAGGAATGAAAACACATGTGTACATGGACACACACAGACATACATACCACTGAATCTGCAGGTACCCATTAGTATTAAGATCTCACAGAATCCCAGTTGTAATTGAATATCGTCCAATTATTGTAGGAAAAAAACACAGGGACTGCTGGGTGGGGGGGAAGCTTCTTTTGCCATCTGTCGCTGGATGTCTCTGCACCTGGGTTCACAATTGTTTCCGAGAAACGCCTTTAGTAGTAACCCGTAGGTAGCAGTTGCCTTCTTCATGTTACAGTAGAGCTTCTTTTTTTTTTAATTTATATATGAAATTTATTGTCAAATTGGTTTCCATACAACACCCAGTGCTCATCCCAAAAGGTGCCCTCCTCAATACCCATCACCCACCCTCTCCTCCCTCCCACCCCCCATCAACCCTCAGTTTGCTCTCAGTTCTCAACAGTCTCTTATGCTTTGGCTCTCTCCCACTCTAACCTCTTTTTTTTTTTTTTCCTTCCCCTCCCCCATGGGTTCCTGTTAAGTTTCTCAGGATCCACATAAGAGTGAAACCATATGGTATCTGTCTTTCTCTGTATGGCTTATTTTACAGTAGAGCTTCTATGATAACAGTTCTGAAGCTGATTTCATGTGATGTTACATGAGTGTCCGTTGAAACTTAAGTTTGGTAGTGAGGTAACTTTGGGAAGTGCTGTCCTACTGCGTGAGTGCTGGTAAAACAGGTTATCATTTTCAAGAGTCAGACATGTCTCAAGGTTAAGGAATTTAACTTTTCAAACCCAGTATGTCCCACGTCTATTCATATATAAGACATCTTTTGATAGCTTGAAAGACAATGATTATTTGCATAGCTCAATATGGAAAACAGTGTTCTAGCCAGAGTGCCATTTTGTTTTTTCCTGGATGACTTTGCCATCACTTTTTCTGTGATGCTTTGTTATTCTTCTAAGTTCTCTAGGAGAACTTTGGCATCCCTTCAAACAACAAACCTTCATATCCTGGATAATTTCTTTATTGTACCACCATTGTCTCCTTCAGTGGTATTAGCTGTAAGCTACAGGATCATGGCTATTTGTATATACAAGTTTAAGAAGTCCCCATATCAATTCTTGATTCTTGCCCTTTGATTCACTTGGCATATCAGTGTGGCTTTTCATTCTCCAGAGGCGTGAACTCCTCCTCTGCTTTCCTTTGCCCACCTGGCAGTTTTGAATCACCATTAAAGATTTGGGGTTGGATGCTGGAAGGGTGAGGTGTCTACACTGGTTGGGAGAAGGAAAACAGAGGATATAGATGTGCATTTGGTTGTTATCCTACTTCCCTGATTATAATCTTCATGTCTCCAATCAAATATCATCATCATCATTTTGTTAGTAGGAGTAATAGTAGTTTGTTGAGTGTTCACGCCAAGCATATGTGAGAACACATGTCAATGTTAATTTTCTTTGGTTCTCTCAGCAACCCCATAATGTATGCCTTGCTTTTCTCACTTTACAAATAGGCTTAGGTAAATGAAGTGACTTTCCCACTCACATGGGTAAATGGCAGAGCCAGAAATCATACATAGGTCATTTTAGCACAGAGCTTTTGTCCCTCACTGGGGCCACTGCTCCCCAGTTTTGCTCTCCTCTTACAAGCCAGGTGCTGACATGCTTCCAGATTTCAGTAGCTTCCACTCAGGGTTCTGCTTTACCAGGACTGCACCTGAACCCTGAGCCAAAAAGAAAACACTTTTGTTATTGAATCTTAACCGTGGTGCTAAAAATGGAAACTCACCATACATTTCTCTAACAGATGTTGATGAGGACTATCAAAATAATTGAAAATATCCAATTTTTAAAACAAAGGCCTAAAAAAGGGTAAAACTTGAATTTACATTAGATGGTAAACGTATTTTCTGGCCTCAAAATAGATCCCTTTGATTGTCGTTAGTGCAGAATCACGATAGCATTTAAGGAATGCTTGCAGAACTTACTGGCAAAAGACAGAAATAGTTATCCAAATGCAAGACATCACAGAGACCATGAGGGGCAAAACTGCAAATGTAGTTTCTTCTGAGAGCAGCTTTGTTGCATATTAAGACAGTCTTCATGCATGGTTAACTATTATTTATTGAGTATCTGTTGTGTACAAATGGGTGACTCATTAAGAAGGAAGTTGCTATGGCATAAACACTGATTAAAATTTATGAAATGTCATAAAAAGCATTTTAATATTAAAATCTCAATTCTTTGAAATACTGACACATTGCAACAAGGAGTAATTAAAATAAATATTTGATGGAATTTTATTGTTTAAAAATGGGATAAAAATTAATGAGGGATATAATACACAGTGATATAATAAAATGGCTAATATATTACCACATATTTTTTGAAGACAGCAAAAACCAATTAGACAAAACACTTCTCATTTATTTTAATAAACATTGTGTGTGTGTGTATACAACTATACTACACATTACCCAAAACTGTTGTAGAGTTTAGTAAGTAAGACTCTTTTAAGTACACATGGCATTAAATAAAAATATAAGAGGTAAATAATTTTTAATTTGAATATTGTGCTCTGGTAATTGCTGGTCCCACTTACTGTGAGTAATGTAGGATGAGGAAATCTGTGCCAAAGAGGACAGTGTGTCCTCTCCTGTGTACATACTCTGTTAACACATGGTGAATTTTTTCCTTTTTTTTTTAAATTTTATCTTTTATTTTTTTTAATTTACATCCAAATTAGTGTATAGTACAACAATGATTTCAGAAGTAGATTCCTTAGTGCTCCTTAACTATTTAGCCCATCCCCCCTCCCACAATCCCTCCAGTAACCCTCAGATTGTTCTCCATATTTATGAGTACCTTCTGTTTTGTCCCCCTCCCTGTTTTTATAGTATTTTTGTTTCCCTTCCCTTATGTTCATCTGTTTTGCCTATAAAAGTTCTCATATGAATTAAGTCATATGATTTTTGTCTTTCTGTGGCTAATTTCACTTAGCATAATACCTTCCATTTCCATCCATGTAGTTGCAAATGGCAAAATTTCATGCTTTTTGATTGCTGAGTAATGTTCCATCGTATATATATACCACATCTTCTTTATTCATCCATCTGTGGACATTTGGGCTATTTCCATAATTTGGCTATTGTTAATAGTACTGCTCTAAACATGGGGTTGCATGTGTCCCTTAGAAACAGCACACCTGTATCCCGTGGATAAATGCCTAGCAGTGCAATTGCTGGGTTGTAGGGTAATTCTATTTTTAGTTTTTTGAGAAACCTGCATACTGTTTTCCAGAGTGGCTGCACAAGCTTGCATTGCTGCCAGCAGTGCAAAAGAGATCCTCTTTCTCTGCATCCTAGCCAACATCTATTGTTGCCTGAGTTGTTAATGTTAGCCATTCTGACAGGTGTAAGGTAGTATTTCATTGTGGTTTTGATTTGTATTGCCCTGATGATGAGTGATGTTGAGCATTTTCTCATGTGTCGGTTGGCCATCTGGATGTCTTCCTTGGAGAAGTGTCTTTTCATGTCTTTCACCCATTTCTTCACTGGATTGTTTTTTTGGGTGTTGAGTTTGGTAAGTTCTTAATAGATTTTGGATACTAACCCTTTATCTGATATGTCATTTGCAATTATCTTCTCCCATTCTGCCAGTTGCCTTTTAGTTTTGCTGATTGTTTCCTTCACTGTGCACAAGCTTTTTATTTTGATGAGATTCCAATAGTTCATTTTTGCTTTTGTTTCCCTTGCCTCAGGAGACGTGTTGAGTAAGAAGTTGCTGCGGGCAGGATCAAAGAGGTTTTTGCCTGCTTTCTTCTCGAGGATTTTTATGGCCTCATGTCTTACATTGAGGTCTTTCATCTATTTTGAGTTTATTTTTGTATGGTGTAAGAAAGTGGTCCAGGTTCATTCTTCTGCATGTCGCTATCCAGTTTTCCCAGCATCACTTGCTGAAGAGACTGTCATTATTCCATTGGATATTCTTTCCTGCTTTGTCAAAGATTACTTGGCCATACATTTGTGGGTCCATTTCTGGGTTCTCTATTCTGTTCCATTGATCTGAATGTCTGTTCTTGTGCCAGTACCATACTGTCTTGATGATTACAACTTTGTAGTATAGCTTGAAGTCTGGGATTGTGATGCCTCCTGCTTTGGTTTTCTTTTTCAAGATTGCTTTGGCTATTCGGGGCCTTTTCTGGTTCCATACAAATTATTTGTTTAGGATTATTTGTTCTAGCTCTGTGAAGAATGCTGGTGTTATGTTGATAGGGATTGCATTGAATGTGTAGATTGCTTTGGGTAGTATCGCCATTTTAACAATATTTGTTCTTCCTATCCAGGAGCATGGAATCTTTTTCCATTTTTTTGTGTCTTCAATTTCTTTCATAAGCTTTCTATAGTTTTCACTGTATAGATTTTTCACCTCTTTGGTTAGATTTATTTCTAGGTATTTTATGATTTTTTTGTGCAACTGTAAATGGGATCGATTCCTTGATTTCCCTTTATGTCACTTCATTGTTGGCGTATAGGAATACAACTGATTTCTGTGTATTGATTTTATATCCTGCAACTTTGCTGAATTCATGAGTCAATTCTAGCAGTTTTTTGGTTTAATCTTTTGGGTTTTCCATATAGAGTATCTTGTCATCTGCGAAGAGTGAAAGTTTGACCTCCTCCTGGCCAGTCTGGATGCCTTTTATTTCTTTGTGTTGTCTGATTGCTGAGGCTAAGACTTCCAATACTATGTTGAATAACAGTGGTGAGAGTGGACATCCCTGTCTTGTTCCTGAGCTTAGGGGCGAAGCTCTCAGTTTTTCCCCATTGAGGATGATATTAGCGTTGGGTCATTCATATATGGCTTTTATGATCTTGAGGTATGATCCTTCTAACCCTACTTTCTTGAGGGTTTTTATCAAGAAAGGATGCTGTATTTTGTCAAATGCTTTCTCTGCATCTATTGAGAGGATCATATGGTTCTTGTCCTTTCTTTTATTGATGCGATGAATCACGTTAATTGTTTTGCGGATATTGAACCAGCCCTGCATCCCAGGTATAAATCCCCCTTAGTTGTGGTGGATCATTTTTTTAATGTATTGCTGGCTCCGGTTGGCTAATATCTTGTTGAGGATTTTTGCATCGTTGTTCATCAGGGAAATTGGTCTATAGTGCTCCTTTTTCGTGGGGTCTCTAGTTTTGGAATGAAGGTAATGCTGGCTTCAAAGAAAGAGTTTGCAAGTTTTCCTTCCATTTCTATTTTTTGGAATAGCTTCAAGAGAATAGGTATTAACTCTTCCTTAAATATTTGGGAGAATTCCCCTGGAAAGCCATCTGGCCCTGGACTCTTGTTTTTTGGGAGATTTTTGATCACTAATTCAATTTCCTTACTGGTTAAGGGTCTGTGCGAATGTTCTGTATCTTCCTGTTCCAGTTTTGGTAGAGTATATGTTTCTAGGAATTTGTCCATTTCTTCCAGATTACCCATTTTATTGGCATATAATTGCTCATAATATTCTCATGTTATTGTTGTTATTTCTGCTGTGTTGGTTGTGATCTCTCCTCTTTCATTCTTGATTTTATTTATTTGGGTCCTTTCCTTTTTCTCTTTGATCAAACTGGCTAGTGGTTTATCACTTTTGTTAATTCTTTCAAGGAACCAGCTTCTGGTTTCATTGATCTGTTCTACTTTTTTTTTGTTTGTTTGTTTCAATAGCATTAATTTGTGCTCTAATCTGTATTATTTCCTGTCTTCTGCTGGTTTTGGGTTTTATTTGCTGTTCTTTTTCCACCTTCTTAAGGCATAAGGTTAGGTTGTGTATGTGAGATCTTTCTTCCTTCTTCAGGAAGGCCTGGATTGCTATACACTTTCCTCTTATGAACACCTTTGCTGCATCTCTGAGGTTTTAGGTTGTGGTGTTATCATTTTCATTGACTTCCATATAGTTCTTAATTTCTTCTTTAACTTGTTGGTTAGCCCATTCATTCTTTAGTAGAATGTTGTTCGGTCTCCAAGTATTGGTTACCTTTCCATTTTTTCTTGTGGTTGATTTCAAGTTTCAGAGCATTGTGGTCTGAAAATATGCATGGTATGATCTTGATCTTTTTGTACTTACTTAGGGGTGATTTGTGTCTCAGTATTTGGTCTTTCTGGAGAACGTTCCATGTGCACTGGAGAAGAATGTATATTTTGCTGCTTTAGGATGAAATGTTCTGAATATATCTGTTAAGTCCATCTGGTCCATCGTATCATTCAAAGCTATTGTTTTCTTTTTGATTTTTTGATTAGATGATCTGTCCATTGCTGTGAGTGGGGTGTTGAAGTCTCCTATTATGGTATTACTATCAATGAGTTTCTTTATGTTTGTGATTAATTGATTTATATATTTGGGTGTTTCCACATTTGGCACAAAAGTATTTACAATTGTTAGGTCTTTTTGGTGGATAGACCCCTTAATTATGACATAATGTCCTTCTGTATCTCTTGATACAGTCTCCATTTTAAAGCCTAGATTTTCTGATATAAGTATGGCTACTCCGGCTTTCTTTTGTTGACCATTAGCATGATACATGGTTCTCCATCCCCTTATTTTCAATCGGAAGGTGTATTTAGGTCTAAATTTGGTGTCTTGTAAACAGCATATAGATGGATCTTGTTTTCTTACCCATTATGTTACCCTATGTCTTTTGATTGGAGCATTGAGTCCATTGACATTTAGAGTGAGTACTGAAAGATATGAATTCTTGCCATTATGATGCTTGTAGAGTTTGAGTTTCTGGTGGTGTTCTCTGGTCCTTTCTAATATTTGTTGCTTTTGGTGTATGTGTGTGTGTGTGTGTGTGTGTGTGTGTGTGTGTGTGTATTTTCATCTTTTCTCCCCTCAGTGAGTCCCCCTTAAAATTTCTTGCAAGGCTGGTTTAGTGGTCACAAACTCCTTTAATTTTTGTTTGGGAAACTTTTTATCTCTCCTTCTATTTTGAATGAGAGCCTTGCTGGGTAAGAATTCTTGGCTGCGTATTTTCCTGATTCAGCACACTGTATATGTGCTGCCACTCCTTTCTGGCCTGTCAAGTTTCTGGGGTTAGGTCTGCTGCAAACCTGATCTGTCTTTCCTTGTAGGTTTGGGACGTTTTTCCCTTGCTGCGTTCATGTTTCTCTTCCTGCCTATTTTGTGAATTTGACTATGATATGCCTTATTGATGGTCGGTTTTGTTGAATCCAATGGGGGTTCTCTGTACTTCCTGGATGTTGATGTCTCTGTCTTTCCCCAGGGTAGGAAAGTTTTCCACTACGATTTGCTCACATAACCCTTCTACCCCTATTTCTCTCTCTTCCTCTTCTGGGACACCTATGATTCTGATGTTGTTCCTTTTTAATGAGTCACCGATATCTCTAATTCTTAAATTGTTCTCTTTTGCCTTAATCTCCCTCTTTTATTCTGCTTCGTTATTCTCTAAAGTTTGTCCTCTGTATCACTGATTCTGTGTTCTGCCTCATCCATCATTGCTGCCGCTGCATCCATTTGTGATTGCAGCTCAGTTATAGCATTTTAAATTTCATTCTATTTTTTACTTCTTTTATCTCTGCAGAAAGGGCTTCTAATCTATGTTCGACTCCAGCTAGTATTCTTATTATCATGATTCTAAATTCTGGTTCAGACATCTTGCTTGTATCTGCGTTGGTTAAGTCCCTGGTTGTTGTTTCTTCATGGTCTTTCTTTTGGGGTCAGTTCCTTCATTTTGTCATTTTGAAGGGAGAAAAGGAATTAATGAGGTTGAAAAATAGAAATAAAAAATTAAAATTAAAAAATATTAAATTAATAAATCAAACACACACTCACAAAAATCAAATAATTGATGCTAGATCCTAGGTGTGTCTTGTTCTGGGTGCTGAAAGTGGTTTGACAGATTAGAGGAAACCACGGGGGGGGGGGAAGGAAATCGTTTGAGAATTTGAAAAAATGAATATACTGAAGTAGACTAAAATGAGATGGGAGTTAAATAGAATTTGAAAAAACAGGGACAAAAGTAAAGAATATAGAAGAAAAAAAATTTAAAGTATTTAAAAAAATTAAAAATGAATTTTGTCTTTTTCTGTATTCAAGAAAAACAAAAAAGAGAATAAAGATAAAAAAAGAAAAGAAAGGATATCGTTTGAAAATTTGAAAAAGTGAATACACTGTAGTAGACTAAAATAAAATGATGGAAGTAAAATAGAATTTAAAAAAATTCACATAAAAGCAAAAAACATAGTAAAAAAAATAGAGACAAATATTGTTAATAGAAATTGAAAGTAAAAATGAAGTTTTTTTCTTTCCGCATTCAACAAAAAGAAATGAGAGGGGCGCCTGGGTGGCGCAGTCGGTTAAGCGTCCGACTTCAGCCAGGTCACGATCTCGCGGTCCGTGAGTTCAAGCCCTGTGTCAGGCTCTGGGCTGATGGCTCAGAGCCTGGAGCCTGTTTCCGATTCTGTGTCTCCCTCTCTCTCTGCCCCTCCCCCGTTCATGCTCTGTCTCTCTCTGTCCCAAAAATAAATAAACGTTGAAAAAAAAAAAAAGAAAAAGAAATGAGAAAGAGAAAAAGAAAAGGAAAAAAGGAAATGGTTTGTAAATTTGAAAAGGTGAATACACTGAAGTAGACTAAAGTAAAATGATGGAAGTAAAATAGAATTTGAAAAAATTTACACAAAAGTGAAAAATATAGTAACAAAAATTAAACAAAAGTATTTTTAATAAAAATTGAAAATGAAAATGAATTTTTTCCCTTTCTGTATTCAAGAAAAAGAAAAGAAGTGTAAAGAGAAAGAAAAAAAAAAGAAAGAAAATTGAATAGATGGACCTGCTAAGAGATTGAAGTAGGACTGAAATTACTTCCTTTTCCCCCAGAAGTCAGACTATGTAGTGCTGTATAGTCCATAAACTAAGCAGGCGGTGAGACTGGTGTTCTTGAAGAACTAAGTTGGCCCAGTTGGGTGGGGCTCAGTGTAACGGCTCCACTCTCCACTAGATGGCGCTGCTAGCCTACTGGGGTGGAGTGTTGTGGTGCTCCTAGGTTCTTCTGTGCATGCACAGGAGCAGTGAAAATGGTGCCATCCAGCTACCCAGTCTCTAGTTTTGGATCTCTGTTCTCCCAGATCAGCAATCGTGCACCTGTCCTCTGTCTTCAGCTTTTGTCCGCTCCCCTCCTTTTTATTCTCTGTGACCAGGCCCCAGGCAGTACCTCTCTTCTGAGTGTTGTCTCATGTGCAGCTGTTTTCCCCGGCCCCTTACTTCTGAAGGGCTGTGGCTTTGACCCTTTCCGCCCCTCTGTGGGAGGGTCTCAGTGAGCAATGGCCAAATGTCAGCTGCACCCAGGAATGCTTACTGGACCCTGCTGCTACCAGTGCCCTGAGACTGCGGCAAGGTGCCAGCCCACCTCAGAAAAAGTTCGTGAGATACTGTAGCAGCAGTGTTTCAGCAATTATGGAAAATCACAACACACATCTTGTGCCAGGCTTCACCCTTAATAACCTTGTTCCACCTATGCATGTGAGCGTTCTCTGGAGTCTGCTGGGACCAAGTGGCCTCAACAGTCCCTACCAAATGTCTTTCCAGCAGTGGAACCACTTTTCCACATGTGGCCCAAGAACCTCCCGGACCCCACTCTGTTCCTGGGGATTCTCCCTTCCCACTAGAGTGCCGCCGGGTATCCAGCTGCAGAGTTGCAGACTCTGCGCTCCCCTTGTTTAAGGTCTTAATGGAATTTAAACCCTCTCCTTTCTCCTTTCTCCCTTTTTAGTTTAGTCCCTTCAGCTGTTTCCAGTTTTCCATTTTCTCTCCAGCTGCTTTTGGGGAGGGGTGCTTTTTCCGTATTCTCCTCCCCACTCCAGCCTCCAGCCTCTCTCCGCTCGCAAAAGCACCTCCCTTCCTCCTCCTCCTTGCTCCCCAAGTTCACCTCTCCACACCACATACCTGCTGAATTCTGTGGTTCAGGTTGTGCAGATTGTTGTGTTAATCCTCCAGTCAGTTTTCTAGGTGTGTAGCATGGTTTAGTGTTGTTCTGGTTCTATTTCATGAAGGCAAGACACACAAAAAACTTCCATGCTGTTCCACCATCTTGGCTCCTCCCAACACGTGTGAATGTAACTTATTTTTTTCTCTCTCCTAAACCTACTCGTTTTTACTCTCTTTTATGGAACAGTGTTATAGCGTTTTAAGTAATTTTAGACCAAGTGGTTTATACTCAGGAGCTTAACAAAAACAACAAAATATTTGGTTAAGCAACCTTTTTGGAAGTGTCAAAGTGGAAAAATAATTTAAAATGTGAAGGTATAAGGACAAAGAAAAGTCCATCATTATCCACTTTTGACAACATAAGTACTCACTAAAATATGGCTTTTGATGAAGTATGTAATTAGCCTCTTTTCCATGGACTGTAGAATGAACTGTGCCTCCAAACCCCACCTTCCATTCTGTGATGACAAGTTACAGTCTTCAAACTTTGGGGAAGTCCTAATAGTCTTTGTGTTCACTCAGTGATACAGATTCTTACTTGCTCTTCCAAGAGCTCATAAAACAAAGCTCATTATATGATGTGACAAGGAAAACTCTTCTACTTGATGCCCTTTGTAAGCATGTCTTTGGGAAAAGCCTAAGAAAATGTAAGGGTTGAAAAGGTAAGGGTGGGGAAAGTGTATACAAAATAAAGTTAAATTTTTCAAGAAGGATAACAGATCTGATAATTAAAAAACATATATTCATTTTGATGAACACAAGGAAGACATTTGGTAAACAAAAGTTTCCAAATGTTTTTATACCCTCCTCAGCTACCTTGTTTTCAGTGCCCTTCTCAGTTCTGAGTGAAAGCAAACTGTATTCCCTCCACTTAATGCAGTAATGGATGATGGCTAGGTATACTCATAATTTAATAACAGTGTATAGTGTACATGCAAGGTTTTATTGGTAGTTCATTTCTTTTCTAGTTTCTAAATTAGAACATGATTTGTCTAAGATTAGGGTGGATTCTTAAACTACAGACTTTTAAAAAGGTAACCTTTTAGTTTTCAGAATATTATATTACACTCTGGATTTTGTATCCCAACTCTGGGCATGTTGTTAGATTTAATCCTTTTTGACAAACATCTACTTAGTGCCTCTTATGTGTGAAACACTCCTCTGAGGAGTTAGGTTCTTGAATGGAGAAGATCCTGGCATGAATGATATGATGTGAAGAACTAAAACTTTAAATATTTGTGATCTCAGTGAGCTCACAAAATAATCGGAGAGACAGAGAAAAATTAGTATGGGGATAATGTATGAAAGATCAGGAGGACCCAAACCCTAGCTAGAGTCAGCTAGGTTC
>NW_024419445.1:0-1112 GCF_014898765.1 Herpailurus yagouaroundi
GCAAGGGGTAAACGTGCCCTCACATATAAAGGGAGACCTATAAGACTAGTGACTGATCTCTCTGTTGAAACTTGGCAGGCCAGAAAGAATTGGCACGAGATTTTCAGTGTGCTAGACAGAAAAAATATGCAGCCAAGAATCCTTTATCCAGCAAGTCTGTCATTTAGAATCGAAGGAGAGATAAAGGTCTTCCCAAACAAACAAAAACTGAAGGAATTTGCCACTACTAAACCAGCCCTACAAGAGATCCTAAGGGGGACCCTGTGAGACAAAGTACCAGAGACATCACTACAAGCATAAAACATACAGACATCACAATGACTCTAAACCCATATCTTTCTATAATAACACTGAATGTAAATGGATTAAATGCACCAACCAAAAGACATAGGGTATCGGAATGGATAAAAAAACAAGACCCATCTATTTGCTGTCTACAAGAGACTCATTTTAGACCTGAGGACACCTTTAGATTGAGAGTGAGGGGATGGAGAACTATTGATCATGCTACTGGAAGCCAAAAGAAAGCTGGAGTAGCCATACTTATATCAGACAAACTAGACTTTAAATTAAAAGCTGTAACAAGAGATGAAGGAGGACATTATATAATAGTGACAGGGTCTATCCATCAGGAAGAGCTAACAATTATAAATGTCTATGCGCCGAATACTGGAGCGCCCAAATATATAAAACAATTACTCATAAACACAAGCAACCTTATCGATAAGAATGTGGTAATTGCAGGGGACTTTAACACCCCACTTACAGAAATGGATAGATCATCTAGACACACGGTCAATAAAGAAACAAGGGCCCTGAATGAGAGATTGGATCAGATGGACTTGACAGATATATTTAGAACTCTGCATCCCAAAGCAACAGAATATACTTTCTTCTCGAGTGCACATGGAACATTCTCCAAGATAGATCATATACTGGGTCACAAAACAGCCCTTCATAAGTTTACAAGAATTGAAATCATACCATGCATACTTTCAGACCACAATGCTATGAAGCTTGAAATCAAGCACAGAAAAAAGTCTGGAAAACCTCCAAAAGCATGGAGGTTAAAGAACACCCTACTAACGAATGAGTGGGTCAACCAGGCAATT
>NW_024419446.1:0-4535 GCF_014898765.1 Herpailurus yagouaroundi
TTTTTCTCTCCCTCTCTGCCCCTCCTCCACCTCTCTCAAATTAAGTAAAATAAACTTAAAAAAAAAAAAAGAAATGAGATCATAAACAGTAATAAATAAAATAAAAGTCATAAGCGGTAATGATGAGAAATAAAGCAATCATTGAAAGCAAACTCAAGTCGACAATAGAAATAATAATAACAACTAACTCTGTGCCAGCCAGTCTCCTAAGCACTTTTCTTGCATTTGTTCATTTAATTCTAAAAACAGCTCTATGAGGTAAGGAGTGTTATAAAGTCCCATTTAGTAGATGGGAAAACTGAGGCATCGAGAAATCAGGGGCTTGTTTCTCAGCATGACAAACCCAATAGGGTCCCATTTCTCAAGCCAGGAAAAGTTCGGGAAGGGCAGGACAAAGATTGAGTCCCTGCACTAGGCTAGAGACCTTGGTTTGGGGATCCTCTCAAAATGACTAGAAAATACAAGGAAGCCCTAAAAGTCAAGCCAGCCAATGCCTACGGGGGGGGGGCTCTTAAATGCTAGGAGCAGAAAGTCCAGTCACAGCCCAGTGGGACTTAGGCATTGTCCCCTGAACCCTGAAGAACTGACTGCTCGAGACTGAGGGGATCGGAGCCGAACGGGGCCGGGGGGGGGGGGCGGTGGCTCTCCTTGTTCCAGAGGAACCTGCACCTCCAGTGACAGATCAGGCAGAGACAATGAAGCTGTGGCAAGCAGGATGGTAAGATAGGGAGAGATCCAAGCAGGTCAGGAAAGGGAACAGAGGACCGTATCCTGGCCGGCAAACCTAGAGAGCACACAGGTTCTGACCTCAGACCATTCATTTTAACAACAAGCTCTGCTTCGTTGGCTGCTTCTTTCTTTAACATAACCACCTGTCCCTTCATGCTCCTGTCTCTCCCCCCTTGGTTCCCTGCTAATCCCCTCCTACCTCTGTTCCCTCATCTTCCACACACACGCCCACCTCTGCCCTCCTCCCCTGTTTACAAACTTCTGGCCAGCCCCCACCCCTTTCTTTTTTAATGTTTACATTTTGAGAGAGAGACAGAGACAGAGTGTGAGTGGGAGAGGGGCAGAAACAGAGGGAGACCCAGAATCCGAAGCAGGCTCCAGGCTCTGAGCCGTTAGCACGGAGCCCGATGCGAGGCTCGAACACACAAACTGCGAGATCATGACCTGAGCCAAAGTCAGACCTTAACCGACTGAGCCATCCAGGTGGCCCCCAGGCCCCTTTTTTATATTCCCACACTCAGTGCATGTTTTTGGACACCTGCTCTGTTCCAGAGCCTGACCTGATGATGGCCGGGAGTGCGACAGCGACAAGGCCCCGTCCCCTCTGCTGAAGGTCCCGCCTGATTCTCTGCCGGGCAGCTGCCCGTTAGTGACGGGAGGAATCCCATCCCCCTGGTCACAGGCACTGCTTTGTGGTTCAATGTCCTCTTCATCGCTTTAAAAAAACCACATGGCTGGTCCTGCACACTGACTGCTCCCCTCCAATGGCATGTGGGAATATTAATTTTGGAGTTAAAATATCCCAATGCTTACAGATGATGCGTGGGGGAAAAAATAGTCACTGTGGAGGTCACAGCATAAGGGCACTTAACTTATTCAAATCCAATGTTAACATGAGGGACTTAAATAGGGTGGGGTGCCGCTGAGCATGTTGCCCCGAGGGGCCGGATGCTAGTGCTTGAAGATACGAAATATTCATATAACCTGTCCTCTAAACACCAGGTAAGTGTTTCATCTGATGTCCAAAGCAATAGAACATGTCCAATGTGGTCGTTACTGTCTTCATTATGTATATGTGTGTTTGTTGCTATACAGCGTTTTGCACGCATATCCACATGTACAGGGCTTTAGGAACAATTGAAGGAATTTCCCAGAGTGATTTGGACCACAGGTGACCCTCTTTCTCTGCTAAATGCAGGATGTAACTGCATTTAGCAGGATGTGTACTCTCTCCACACATACACACACACACACACACACATACACACACACACACACACACATACATGCATCAAGATTTGCTTTTGCAATAGGCATTTGCAGATGAGGTACGACGTAGCCCTTAATTATTCCACAAACTGTACTACAAATGAGAAGCAATACAACAACTACCTATAAACCCAGGAATGTCATCCAATCAATCCGTGGCTAATGAATCAAAGATTAAGGCAACCACAACCACAGGTTGCTGGGGCTTAAGTAAATCAAAAAGGAAGTACGATCATTGTCAGTCTTCCCATTAGAGGAAGGGCTGCTCATCTCTCTAACGTGCTCCTCAGACCCTAATGAGGTCATCCGGGTCACTTCCCTCTGGGCCCAGGAGGCTGCCCGTCGTGCACGGGTGAGGAAACTGAGTCACGGAGAGAGAAGGTGAGGGCGAGAAGTTCAGAGGTCCCAGGCGTCGGGCCAAACTGAGGTTAGAAAGCAGGACAGAGATCCCTCCTCAGAAGCCTTTAGAGCCGTTGAGAAGGATTTTAGGACAAGGGCGAAACAAGACAAGTGTTCATGGGAACCCAGATAGAGTGACTTCTCAGCACCAGGACCTCACTGGGAAACCGCATCAGAAAGAAAAGACGCTGGTCTCAATCTTTATTTCTTCCCCAAGCATGAAACTCAGGATTTCCATCCAGCTCTTTCTGCCTCTGAAAGAAACAAGAAAAAGATGTTGCAGGGTAGCTCTTCCTACAGTGAAAAAAGAAAGAAAAGAGAGAAGAAAATCATTTGGGGTCTCCTTCCCCTTTATCGATAATTTTGAAAGGGTCGCTGTAAGACACTGACTAATGACACGTGACCTTTGGATTCTCCACGAGGCAGCAGGCGCGGGCCCCAGGCCCAGCGGGGACCCCTCTGCCAGTTAGGGGTCACTCTCTCCATTCAATGCTTTATTAGCTCCCTCCAGTCTCAGGGCGAAGTCCTGCTGCTTGCAGACTTTTACAGCTTTGATTGCAGAAAGCTATTCAGGGCAGGGGAGAGGATCTGTTTGTTTTCAGGAGGAAACCTCTGAGAGTTTGCCCCCTCCCCCCTGTGTTTCCAGAGTTGCTGGAAAGATAAAAGCCATACCTCCTTTTGACCTTCATTGGACAGTAGAAGCCCCGACTCAGCGTGGAATAATAAAGGCATATCATGCTGCATAAATTATCCCGTGATTGACGCGCTTTCTTCCAGCTCCAGCTGAAAGGGGAAAGAAAGTTGGGGGTGTGGGGGGGGGGGGAATGGCAAAGGGTTCAATGGATTTAGTCAAGCACCTACTATGCACGAAGGTGCTGGTGGGAACATCTGCCAGCTGCATTTCATTCCCCCCAACAGCCCCATGAGGTAAATGTTATTTATCCCCTGGGGGTGACACGCATGAGGAAACAGGTCAGAAAAGTTAAGTGATTTTCCCAAAGACCCACAGGAAGGCAGTGGCAGGCACAACCTTTTGCTGGAAGAGTATTATTGACAAAGGCTCACAAGGCAGCTTTTTTAAAACTGCCGAGTTACCAGTCAACTTCGCCCAGTCCCTGAGCCCCTGGGGGAGAGGGGCAGGACAGGGCTGGCACAAGGCCACCCGCCTGCTGCCTGTTCTTTTGATGGTATGTTTCGAAAGCTCTAGATGGACCAGCAGTGTCTAGGCATGAAGGCCTGCCATCGCGGAGATTGCGTGCTGGTAGGGAGACAGTAAATAAATACGCTGGGAACATAATTTTGGGACGATGGTAAGAGCTTGGAGGAAAAGAAGGCAGAAAAGCAGGAGAGAAATTGGATACAGGGCAAGGGCACACCTTTGGAGAGTGGTCAGGGAACCCTCCCGGCCTAGGAGATGACATTGACCTGAATGCTGAGAAGGAGGGGAATATAGAGGGGAACATACCCAGGGAAATGGGGGACCAGGCGCTGGGCACATTCTCCAGAGCCCGGATTTTATTCTTGGCGCAATGAGAAGCAATCAGAAAGTTTTCAGTGAGTCCAATGAAGCAAGAAACCAGACTGGGATCAGGGAGGCCCCGGAACTGTCCGTGGCCCCCAATCCAGTTGAGCTTGGCCAAAGCTTCTGTGCTCAGATATTCTCTCCTTAACTGGGACAGCAGGGGCCGGTTCAGGGAATCCCCACTTGCTGTTAAACTTGTCCACTGGCCCCCCCCCCCCCCAAAAAAAAAAAAAAAAACCATTCCCCCACCTGGGGATAAAAACCTCCAATGACTGGGGAGTCCCTGGGGAATGTGCACCTGCAGTGGGTGCCCGGGAGCCGCTAACGTAACTCCAGTCAATGCACTATGGGAGGTGGAGAGGCCCAGGGTTGCCAAGCCCTCTGACTTCGTAAGAGAAGCCAGAAGTCCAGCTGTGTGCGAAAACCCTTGGTTTTTAAATGTCAACATCAAATCCAAATGAAAATAACATTTTCTGAGCTCTGCCGGTGAAGCCTGAGGTTAAAGAGTTGCACAAAGCCAGATCTCAGCCTCCGGGAGCCTCCAGGAGCCTCCAGGCCAGAGCCGCCACCACCTCTTTGGAGATCCAGAGCACAGAGGTCAAGGTAAAAAAAAAAA
>NW_024419446.1:4635-5439 GCF_014898765.1 Herpailurus yagouaroundi
GGGGGGCCGCCCCCTTGTAGAGTTCTAAACCTATCCTGTGCAGTGAGCTCCCCTGGCCACTTCTCAAGCCTATGGATTCCTGTTTCCAATGCATGAAAGCAAATAACCACCTATTTAAATACAGTTCTCAGAATGTTGCAAATGTGTTGACATAGGTGCTTCTTTGTTAATGTGTCAGTAACATGATCTGGGACTGAGCCAATGACTTTCACTATTTTAAAGCCCTGATGAATAGAAATGAAGTGTCAAGATCTCTGTAACAATCGCAGCGTGGCTTGCAGACGCCTGGTGCCTACCAGTGGCAAAATCACAGTTACTGGTATCTTTGTGCTGGGCTGCGGACTGCATTTATAACGAAAGTTAAGTAGTACGTTTCAGTTAGAGGACGGCAAGTATAAAGATACGTTTTCCCACTCAGCTTCAAAGACAATCTCCCTTCCTCGCCACCAGAGCGGTCCGGGGACCCCGGTTTTAGAACTTTTACATTTGATGGGATTTCTTGAACAGGCAGATTGGCAGAGAGAAAGCTTCCCCACCCTCGCCTCTCTGGCTCAGTGAACGGCAGCCTGTCTTCCCCCAATCCCACCAGTTGCCCAGGGAGCCTTCTCAGGAGGCAGGCTGGTGCCAGGCAGGGGCAGGCTCCTGTCTCAAATCTGCAACTTATTAGCTAAGAGACGGTGAGCCGGCCACTTGACTTTTCAGCCCCAATTTCCCCCAACACCCACTTCCCGTGGTTGCGAGGATTCCACAGAGCCATATTATAAAGTTTGGGGCACATTTTAAGCCCTCGGGGCATAGAAGGTG
>NW_024419447.1:0-1837 GCF_014898765.1 Herpailurus yagouaroundi
GCTCGGATTGAAGAGGCAGAGGAGAGAATAGGTGAACTAGAAGATAAAGTTATGGAAAAAGAGGAAGCTGAGAAAAAGAGAGATAAAAAAATCCAGGAGGATGAGGGGAAAATTAGAGAACTAAGTGATACACTAAAAAGAAATAATCTACGCATAATTGGTATCCCAGAGGAGGAAGAGAGAGGGAAAGGTGCTGAAGGGGTACTTGAAGAAATAATAGCTGAGAACTTCCCTGAAGTGGGGAAGGAAAAAGGCATTGAAATCCAAGAGGCACAGAGAACTCCCTTCAGACGTAACTTGAATCGATCTTCTGCACGACATATCATAGTGAAACTGGCAAAATACAAGGATAAAGAGAAAATTCTGAAAGCAGCAAGGGGTAAACGTGCCCTCACATATAAAGGGAGACCTATAAGACTCGTGACTGATCTCTCTTTTGAAACTTGGCAGGCCAGAAAGAGTTGGCACGAGATTTTCAGTGTGCTAGACAGAAAAAATATGCAGCCGAGAATCCTTTATCCAGCAAGTCTGTCATTTAGAATAGAAGGAGAGATAAAGGTCTTCCCAAACAAACAAAAACTGAAGGAATTTGTCACCACTAAACCAGCCCTACAAGAGATCCTAAGGGGGACCCTGAGAGACAAAGTACCGGAGACATCACTACAAGCATAAAACATACAGACATCACAATGACTCTAAACCCATATCTTTCTATAATAACACTGAATGTAAATGGATTAAATGCGCCAACCAAAAGACAGAGGGTATCAGAATGGATAAAAAAACAAGACCCATCTATTTGCTGTCTACAAGAGACTCATTTTAGACCTGAGGACACCTTTAGATTGAGAGTGAGGGGATGGAGAACTATTTATCATGCTACTGGAAGCCAAAAGAAAGCTGGAGTAGCCATACTTATATCAGACAAACTAGACTTTAAATTAAAGGCTGTAACAAGAGATGAAGAAGGACATTATATAATAGTGACAGGGTCTATCCATCAGGAAGAGCTAACAATTATAAATGTCTATGCGCCGAATACCGGAGCGCCCAAATATATAAAACAATTACTCATAAACATAAGCAACCTTATTGAGAAGAATGTGGTAATTGCAGGGGACTTTAACACCCCACTTACAGAAATGGATAGATCATCTAGACACACGGTCAATAAAGAAACAAGGGCCCTGAATGAGACATTGCATCAGATGGACTTGACAGATATATTTAGAACTCTGCATCCCAAAGCAACAGAATATACTTTCTTCTCGAGTGCACATGGAACATTCTCCAAGATAGATCATATACTGGGTCACAAAACAGCCCTTCATAAGTTTACAAGAATTGAAATCATACCATGCATACTTTCAGACCACAATGCTATGAAGCTGGAAATCAACCACAGAAAAAAGTCTGGAAAACCTCCAAAAGCATGGAGGTTAAAGAACACCCTACTCACGAATGAGTGGGTCAACCAGGCAATTAGAGAAGAAATTAAAAAATATATGGAAACAAACGAAAATGAAAATACAACAATCCAAACGCTTTGGGACGCAGCGAAGGCAGTCCTGAGAGGAAAATACATTGCAATCCAGGCCTATCTCAAGAAACAAGAAAAATCCCAAATACAAAATCTAACAGCACACCTAAAGGAAATAGAAGCAGAACAGCAAATGCAGCCTAACCCAGCAGAAGAAGAGAAATAATAAAGATCAGAGCAGAAATAAACAATATAGAATCTAAAAAAACTGTAGAGCAGATCAACGAAACCAAGAGTTGGTTTTTTGAAAAAATAAACAAAATTGACAAACCTCTAGCCAGGCTTCTCAAAAAGAAA
>NW_024419448.1:0-4514 GCF_014898765.1 Herpailurus yagouaroundi
TTTTTGTGTATGGTGTAAGAAAGTAGTCCAGTTTCATTCTTTTGCATGTAGCTATCCAGTTTTCCCAATACCATTTGTTGAAGAAACTTCTTCCCATTCCATATTTTGCCTTTTGTTGAAGATTAATTGGCTGTATAATTGTAGGTTTATATCTAGGTTTTCTATTGTATTCCATTGATCTGTGTGTCTATTTTGATGCCAGTACCATACTGTTTTGATTACTTCAGCTTTGTGATATAACTTGAAATCTGGGATTGTGATACATCCAGTTTTGTTTCTCTTTTTCAAGATTGCTTTGGCTGTTCAAAATCTTTTGTAGTTCCATATAAATTTTAAGATTTTCTGTTCTAGTTCTGTGAAAAATGCTGTTGGTATTTTGATAGGGATTGCATTAAACCTGAAAATTACTTAGGTAGTATAGACATTTTAACAGTATTTGTTCTTCCAACCGACGAGCATGGAATGGCTTTCCATTTCTTTGCATCCTCCTGAATTTCTTTCATTAGTGTTTAATTCTCTGATTAAGTTTATTTCTATTTTATTATTTTTTGGTGCAATTGTAAATGGGATTGTTTCTTCATTTCTCTTTCTGCTGCTTCATTATTAGTGTATTGAAATGCAATGGATTTCTGTATATTGATTTTGTATCCTGTGACCTTACTGAATTCACCGATCAGTCCTAGTAGTTTTTGGTGGAGTCATTAGGGTTTTCTATACATAGGCTCATGTCATCTGCAACAGTGAGAGATTTACTTCTTCCTTACCAGTTTGGATGCCTTTTCTTTCTTAATGTTGTCTAATCATTGTGGTTAGGACTTCTAGTACTATGTTGAATAAAAGTGGTGAGAGTGGACACCTTGTCTTGTTCCTGACCTTAGGGGAAAAAGCTCTCAGATTTTCACCATTGAGAATGATGTTTGCATATGGCCTTTATTATGTTGAGGTAAGTTCCCTCTAGACCTACTTTGCAGAGGGTTTTTTTTTTTTTAATCATGAATGGATATTGTATACTGTTGAATGCTTTTTCTTCCTTTTTTTAAAAAAATATCCCTGTGTCAATGCTTGACACACATAAATCTTGTGTTGTTGTTGGTTTTTTTTTTTTTAACAAAATGTTTATTTTTGAGAGAGAGCCAGCAGGGAAGGGGCAGAGAGAGGGGGACAGAGGATCCAAAGCTGGTTCAGTGCTGTGGGACTTGAACTCACAAACCATGAGATCGTGACCTAAGCTGAAGTCGGACACTCAACCAACTGAGCCACTCAGGTGCCCCTGTTGAATGCTTTTCTGCATCAGTTGAAACGATCATATGGTTTTTATTTCTTCTCTTGTTGACATATATCACATTCATTGTTTTGCAAATGTTGAATCACCACCCTGGCATCCTGGGAATAAATCCCACTTGATCGTGGTGTACAATTTTTTTAATGTATTGTTGGTTTTAGCTTGCTAATATTTTGTTAAGGATTTTTGCATCCATGTTCATCAGAAATATTGGCCTGTGTTTTTGTTGTTTTTGTAGTGTCTTTCTTTGGTTTTGGTATCAGGGTAATACTGGCCTCAAAGAATGAATTTGGAAGCTTTCCTTCTTGGAGTATCTACTTTAGGTAATTACCCTTTGACCTCACCACAGTGATCCCCTTGTTTTATACAAGCTGTGTGTTAAGGTCCAGATAGGGCACAGAATAGCTGTGTAGTGTGTGGACTGTCCATCTGCCCAATCCCCACTGTCAGTAAGTTACCCTGAATAAACTCTGTGTAAATGGTATGGAGGGGCTTGCTTTGTTTTTTGAGTGCCTTCTTAGTCTGGAGGATAGTTTACTGACCCTCCTCCACCTTCTGACAGCAACTCTAAATGATGTGGTTCTGAAGTACTGATGCTTAAAGATATGTTAAGTGAAAAAAGATTACAACAGTATTATTGCATTATTCTTTCAAAATATATGTATATATATGTATGTTTACATGCTCAGATGTTTGCAACCAATGTGTGGTTCTCTTACAGTGGGATTTCAGGTAATTTTTAAAAACTTCTGTCTTCTAATTGTATAAGAAGAGATGAAAGCATAATTATACTTACCCTGGAGTCAGCCAGACCCTGCTAAGGCAGGAATCTCCCAGCCCTCTCCTCAGGCCCTACAAGGGCAGCCAATATGACAATGGCTGGGGACGGGACAGGACTAGGTCTCTTTCAAACCCAAACTGTCAAGTGGAAAGAAGCAGGTTACCAAACACAGGGTGATCTTGCTTTTGTAAAACATGCAAATGTGTATGAGGATCCCCAGAGGGCCTTGTGTGCTCAGGCATTTCCAGAGGGTTCATTTGCAAGTGAAAGAAAATGGAGACGAAAACCATATGAGCCTATCTTCTGGCAGCCTGTTATGATTATGGGCTTTCATCCAGATGCCCTTGGAGAGCAGCTTTCCTATCTGGTGACCTAACAGGATGTTAGCATCCACTAGAAAGAATGCTCAGGTCTTTATGGACTGCTGGCTTGGTTGTCAGTCTGAGACTCTGAATTTCAGTTACATGTTTCAAGCAGAAGGGGATTCTCTTCCATTTACCCTTCTCTCTTTTCCTTTCCCCAATTCACAGTTTCACCTTTTTTCACGGATCAGCCACCACCAGGATTGGCTGGCTGGCTGGCTGGCTATCTATCTGTGTATCTATCTATCATCTACCTACCTACCTATCCACCAACCGACCCATCCATCCATCTATCCTTTTGTCATCATGATAAATGCCTTCTAGTAACCATCAATCTGTTCTCTAAAATTAAGAGTGTTTCTTGATTTGTCTTTTTTTTTCCTTTGCTGTTTTTTTTCTTAAATTCCACAAGTGACATCATATCGTACTTGTCTTTCTCTGACTTATTTCACTTAGCATTCTACTTTCTAGCTCCATCCTTGTTGTTGCAAATGGCAAGATTTCATTCTTGTCTACGGCTAATATTCCAGTGTGTGTGTGTGTGTGTGTGTGTGTGTGTGTGTGTGTATACCACACCACCTCTTCTTTATCCATTCATCAGTTGATGGACACTTGGGCTACTTCCATAATTTGGCTATTGTTTAAAAATACTGCAATAAACATAGAGTGCATATATCCTTTCAAAGGACTGTTTTGTGGTTTTTGTTTGTTTGTTTGTTTGTTTGTTTTGTATTCTTTGGATAAATACTGAGTAGTGGAATTGTTGGATCATATGGTAATTCTATTTTTAATTTTTGAGGAAGCCCCATACTGTTTTCCACAGAGGCTGTACCAGTTTGCATTTCCACTGACAGTGTACAAAGACTCCTTTCTATCCACATCCTTGCAAACACTTATTGTTTCTTGTCTTCTTGATTTTAGCCATTCTGACAGGTGTGAGGTGACATCTCATTGAGGTTTTGATTTGCATTTCTCTGATTAAGAGTGATGTTGAGCATCCTTTCATGGTGTCTGTTGGCCATCTGTATGTCTTCTTTGGAGAAATGTCTATTTATGTCTTCTGACCAATTTTTAATTGGACTGTTTTTTTTGGTGTTGAGTTGTATCAGTTATTTATATAGTTTGGATACTAATCCCTTATAGGATACGTCATTTGCAAATATCTTCTCCCATTCCATCGGTTGCCTTTTGGTTTTGTTGATTGCTTCCTTTACTGTGCAGAAGCATTTTATTTTGATGTAATCCCAGTAGTTTATTTTTGTTTTTGTTTCCCTCGCCTCAAGAGACCTATCTAGGGAAATGTTGCTACAGCTGATATCAAGAAATTACGACCTGTGCTCTCTTCTAGGATTTTTGTTTGTTTCAGATCTCACATTTAGGTCCTTAATCCATTTTGAGTTTAATTTTTGTGTATGGTGTAAGAAAGTAGTCCAGTTTCATTCTTTTGCATGTAGCTATCCAGTTTTCCCAATACCATTTGTTGAAGAAACTTCTTCCCATTCCATATTTTGCCTTTTGTTGAAGATTAATTGGCTGTATAATTGTAGGTTTATATCTAGGTTTTCTATTGTATTCCATTGATCTGTGTGTCTATTTTGATGCCAGTACCATACTGTTTTGATTACTTCAGCTTTGTGATATAACTTGAAATCTGGGATTGTGATACATCCAGTTTTGTTTCTCTTTTTCAAGATTGCTTTGGCTGTTCAAAATCTTTTGTAGTTCCATATAAATTTTAAGATTTTCTGTTCTAGTTCTGTGAAAAATGCTGTTGGTATTTTGATAGGGATTGCATTAAACCTGAAAATTACTTAGGTAGTATAGACATTTTAACAGTATTTGTTCTTCCAACCGACGAGCATGGAATGGCTTTCCATTTCTTTGCATCCTCCTGAATTTCTTTCATTAGTGTTTAATTCTCTGATTAAGTTTATTTCTATTTTATTATTTTTTGGTGCAATTGTAAATGGGATTGTTTCTTCATTTCTCTTTCTGCTGCTTCATTATTAGTGTATTGAAATGCAATGGATTTCTGTATATTGATTTTGTATCCTGTGACCTTACTGAATTCACCGATCAGTCCTAGTAG
>NW_024419449.1:0-2743 GCF_014898765.1 Herpailurus yagouaroundi
CGCGCCCAACTTTTAAGGACCCACTGGCCCCCCGCTGCCCCCTCTGTGTCTCTTCCTCACTCTCAAAAAATAATTAAACATTAAAAAAAAAAAAAAAAAAAGGTGTTGCCCAGGCTGGTTTCCTGGGCTCTCCCAGCTTCTGGGGGGCCCCATGCATTCCTGGGCTTGCGGCTGCGACCCTCCAGTCTCTGCCTCCATCATCAATGGCCTTCTCCTCTGCCAAGTTCAAGTCTCCCTCTGCTCCCATCTTTTAAGGACATTTGTCACTACATTGGGCCCACCCAATGTCCAGGATCATCTCCCCATCTCATGGTCCTTAACTTAATCACATCGGCAAAGTCCCTTTCTAAAGGAACCTTCACAGGCTCTGGATCTCCAGAGATTAGGATGTGGATGTCTTTGGTGCATTACTTAGCCAACCAGAGCACTGCCAGTTACCAGGTACGACGTGAGTGTCGGCCTCCGACCAAAGGGGATTCAGCAGTGAACAGGCAGGAACAGTGCCAGCCCTCATGGAGTCCCGGAGCTGATACAGGACCTGAGATCAGCCTCGTGTGTAGGAGTAGGGTATGTCCATGGCATGCTCCCCCAGCTGGTTCCTTGGTCACCTGGGTCAAAGGCATGCTGTTCCCACACGCTGAGGAGGAAGAAGAGTAGCTTGTGGGTTTTAAGGACTGGCCATGGGGGGGGGGATATTCAGCTGACTTAGAGGGCTGTGGGCACTGACACTGACCAGCTGGAAGAGACTTGGAGCTGGACCCAACTGTGCCAGGGGTTAACTCTCCAGTTGCTACAGCGTGGGGAGGTTTTGGGGTCCCTGAGGTTCTGAGGCCAGGGCAGGTGGGTTGGCTCAGGGTTATCCATTAACCAATATGAAAGTATCTACGTATTTAAGTACCTAAGTAAAAATGTAAATATCTTAACCCACCAATATGGCTCTACTGGGTATTTGCCAAGTAGCTATCAACTCTGGGTGGGGGGATTTGGAAGTTTGCTTCACACTTGTTGGAACCGAGGTGGCGGCCGAGCTGCTGAGTGGAGCTGGGCAGGAGGCTGAGAACAGAGGTTTCTAGCCCCGGGGGAGCAAGAGTGCACAGAGGAGAAGCTGGCATCCCACGCCCAGCCCCCACTCTATCCCCCTCCTAATACCTGGAAGAGTGCGTCATTGAAACTGGTTTTTCTTAGGCATTGATGGAGTGTGAACAATTCCATTGCCTTCCTTCCCCCCCACCCCTTAACTTTCCCTTAAGCACTCTGTATTTTTCTTAAAAGCCCTTTTATTATAGAATAAAATGTACTTGTCATCTAACTGCATTTGCTGTAGCCAGCTCTCAGGACTGCAAATCTGCCTGCTCCTAAGCCGGCCCCTTTGTCCCTCCACCTCAGGACAAAGGGGGCCGGAAGAGGGCCTCAAGCCCCAAGCCCTGGAGGCTCTGGGGGTGGGGGGAGGGAGGCTGGAAAGGGAAGAGGCAGGGATGGGAATACCAGACTGAATTCCCCTGGAAAGGATGATGGATGTGTTGGGCTTCATGAGCCAGGCAAAACCACTCCCTTTGGAAGTTTCCGCCCATTTGTTGCTCTGTAAACTGAGACCAAGAGCTGTGGACGTCCACCAAACACTCTAAAGCGTTTGTAATGAAGGATGGTCTTCTGGACCACGTGAGGTGCAACCTCAGTGTCCTCTCTCCGTTTGTTTATGTCTTGTGTTCATTCGAAAACCCATCTGAGCAGGGCACCGGGCGGCTCAGTCGATTAAGTGTCCGACTCTTGGTTTCGGCTCAGGTCATGATCTCACGGTTTGGGAGATTATAAAATAAAATACGGATCGTAAAACAAAATACATCTAAGTATGTGCAAGGCAGCCTGCCCACCGTAGCCCCAGTTCACACACTTCCTTTCCTTCATTCTCAACTACTGTTGCCCTGACCCCAGACTGTATGTGACCCATGGGCAGAGCTCCCAGGTACATTGATACAGCCTTTGTCACACTGATACAGGGTGTGGGCCTACAAGCCCGTGTCCCCAGCACACTGGGAACTAGCTCCTGGGGAGAGAGCTCATCTTGGATCCTGGGACAGGGCCCTGCACCCAGGGGGCATTCAACATGCATGCTCTCAACAGGCATGAACAAGCACCTCTTTGCAGTGAGACAGGAAATAAAATGCAGAAGCAAAGTGGCTGCCCTTCTAGAACTTACTTGCTAGTAAGGGAGACAGACCTTAAGTGAAGAAGTGGCAGTGTAGGGATAAGTGCTATGAAGAAAACTACAGCCAGAGAGGGGATAGGTGGGGAGGTCAGGGAAGGCCTCTCTGAGGAGGTGACATTTCAGTAGACACCTGAACAAAGTAAGGGAAAGAGCTACCATAATACCTGGGGCGGGGAATGGGGGGGGGAGGGGAAGAATGTATCCCAGAGGGGCAGCAAGGCGAAGGCCATGAGTGGGAGAGGGCTTGGTCAGCTACAAGACGTCAGGGAGGCCAGCGTGCCCAGGAACAGTGAATGAGGACAGGAAGCCACAGAGGGGCAGCTCCAGAGAGCAGAGATAACACCATGAAGGAAGGAAGGAAAGAAGGAAGAAATATGGAAGGAAGGAAGGAAGGAAGGAAGGAAGGAAGGAAGGAAGGAATAAAGGAAGGAATATGGAAGGAAGGAAGGAAGGAAGGAAGGAAGGAAGGAAGGAAGGAATAAAGGAAGGAAAGGAAGGAAGGAAGGAAGGAGGGAAGGAAGGAAGGAGGGAAGGAAG
>NW_024419450.1:0-4484 GCF_014898765.1 Herpailurus yagouaroundi
CCCCCCCCCCACCCCAGGGCTCCTTTCCCTATTCCCCAGGGCTCTGATCCTTCTTCCCCAGGGCTCGGACCCTCCCTAGATCTCAGAACCACCCCCAAGAGCATGGACAGTGCGGAAGCCCCCAGGGCTCCTACCCCCAACCCCCACCCTGAGAGCCCGGACAGTAGGGAAGCCCCCAGAGCATGGACATCCCCCCACCCCCAGAGCAGGGACAGTGGGGAAAAGACCTGAAAAGGCCACGGGTGAGCTGTGGCTCAGTGTAGACTGGATGGAAGAAGCTGCTAATGACTGGGTCCTAGGGGTGTGTCCCGATCTCCCGGGACCTCCCTGGCATGCTGGGGCAACCTGGGTTTCGGAAGGGAGGGTCTGTGCCTCCCTCCCAGGGCGGTCCTCTCAGGCCCAGTCAGCTGAGGGACCCTGTGGCAGGCTGACATTGACGTAGCCCTGACTCTGATACCTAAGCACCCCCTCCCCCAAGAGTCGCCGAGGCCCAGACTCCGCCTCCCTGAAGTGCCCTCGGGATCCTCCGGAACCGGGAGGACCTAAGGGGGCTATGCAGGTCGGACACCCCTGCTCGGAGCAGGGAGAAGGCTGCAGGAGGCCACCCCGGGCCCCGTGGCTGCTGGAACAGGACCCAAAGCCCGAGCTCCAAAGTGGACCCCTCCCGTCAATGCGGTGGGGCCAGCGGGCGGAAGCGAAGAGGGGGCCGCCAGCGTGGGCTCCCTCCCTCCAGGGGTGCAGTTCAGAATCTCAGTTTCTCTGCCGTGTACCCCTCGGGGCTGCAGGAGGTGGAGGGCCCGCCGGTCCTGCCTCCCCACCCAACTCCTCACCCCTGAGACTCCATCACCTTCCATCACCTTCGTAAGTGCAAGTGTGGGTACAGGCTATCCTGGCAGGTAGATCCCCGCTCCCAGCTCCGGGCCCCCTGGCCCACTGGGACCACGCACCAAACTGGCTTTTTTTTTTTTTTTTTTTTTTTTTTTTGGTTCCGGAACGGTCTGAACCAGATGGCCTGCCAAATCAATGTCCACACACGTCTGCAAGAATAAATAAATGTTCCCTGTGCTGTGGCTCATTTCTCAGGGACAACGGGTGCTCCCGTGAGAACCGACACACCTCTTCCCTCCCTGTCTGCCTCCGACCTGAAATGCACAGCACTTCTAATGGGGCTGTTTTAGGCTTTAAGATTGAACATGAATGAGGGTGAGATTTGGAGATTGCTGGACAGCTTAGAAAAGCCTCTGAGGAGAGAGAGGGAGGGAGGGAGGGAGGGAGAGAGGGAGAGAGAGAGAGGGAGGGAAGGAGGGAGGGAGGGAGGGAGGGAGGGAGGGAGAGAGGAACGGAGGAGTAAAACAGCAGGAGGAACGGTAGAGGCGCTAGAGGGTGAAAAAGCGGACTGAGCAGGCCCAGCTCTGATGCGCAGGCGCTCTGGGAGGGGTGAGAGAACAGTCCGGTACCCACGAAACAAGAACAGGCTGCTGTTCAACAAAAGGACAATGAGGAGGGAAGGGGGTGCCCTTAGAACTTAATATAGAAGCGCTGGAAGGTCAACGTGAGGACGGGAGCGTCGAAAGCACGCGTCTCTGGACGTAGGAGGCAGGTGCAGAGCCGGCACGTGGGGGAAAGACGGTCGGTCGTAGGGGCAGCGGGGACCGGAGCGGGCCCGTCGCCAGGTTCAGACGCCGTCCCAAACCAGAGGAACACATTGCAAGTGGACCGTCGTGGGGGGGGGGGGGGAATCCACACTGAAGGACACAAGAGTCCCGTTCGAAAGGGCCCGAGAGGCGCTCAGCTTCATGGACGAGGAAACACCCCCCACCCCAGGCTCACCCTGGGGAAAATCCTGAGGCTCAAAGAGAAGCCAGTACCGGCTCCCAGCGAGGAAGGCCAGACATCACGCAAGGGACCGAGTCAGAGCGCTCGGGGCTTCTCAGGAACTAGGAGGCAGTGCAGCAATGCCTCCAAAAATCTGCGGGAAATTCTATTCAGCTAGAATTGTATGCGCGGCCGGACACCAGGCAGGAGGGTGGAATAAAGACAGACAGTCGGCGGCTCCAAAAGGTGACTTCCGTGCCCCCTTTCTCAGAAAGCTCCCGGAGGAGGAGTTTCACCGAAATGAGGAGGTAAATTAAAGAAAGAAAGTGCGAGGGTGCCTGGGTGGCTCAGTCTGTTAAGCGCTCGACGCCCCAGACTTTGGCTCAGGTCATGGTCTCGCAGTTCCCGCCTGGGGCTCTCTGCTGTCAGCGTGGAACCTGCTTTGGATCCTCTGTCCCCCTCTCTCTCTGCCCCTCCCCTGCTCACTCTCTCTCTCAAAAATAAAGAAATGTCAAAAAACTTTTTTTCTGTAAAAAGGAAAGTGTGACTCAAGTGACAGGACAAGGAGAGGCTCCCCCAGAAGATGAGGAGGGAGAGCCCAGAAGGCCGTGGAACAAAGGCACCCAGGACACGGAGGGCAGCCCCATCTGGCACCAAAGGAAGTGGAAAGCGAACATGACCTATTATGTGTAGAAAATCCTATTGAGTTGGTTTGCATTTTTGTTGGGGAGTGTGGGGAGAACTTGTGATTGGCAACCACTAACTCCTGGAAAAACAAAGAGCTGTGCGAGAAAGGAGTTGCAATCCTAGTAGTCTGTGTGGCTCAGCTGCGGGCAGTAGTCCCTGAAACCACAATGATGTGACGCTGAATATTGATTTCGGCAAAGGACTGTGTTTGCAGCTATATCGAGAAGCTGACAGAGGGAAGGCGTGTGGCGGGGATACGGAAAGGTGGTGACGCCGGACGTGGCGGATGAATGGCGCACCAGGCAGCCCTTTGTGTATAGAAGATGAGGGCAAGAACCTGGGTTCATAGTTGGTCTGCAGAATGAAACGTTGGAAGGGAGTTCAAGGAACAGTCTTGACCTCCCATCTCCTTGGAACTTGGCCACCCTGTGAGGGTCAAGGGAGGGGCCAGGTCCCCCATTCTCTCTAAGAGAAAGCTGGGTCTCTGGCGTCAAGTCCAGGGTAAGAGTCAAAACTCAGCCTCGGACCTGTAAGTTTCCGAACAGGCCCTTCTTGCCCACCTGTCGGAATCGCCAATTCAGTAATTAATCCACTTAATTAATTCGGTTCAGTCACAAATTCATCACGCATTTACCGTGCAGCGTCGGAGATACAAATGCTCCTCGGAAAGCTCACAGAGGGGGGGCCTGGCTGGCTCAGTTGGTAGAGGCTGCGACTCTGGAACTCAGGGTCCTGAGTTCAAGACCCGCGTTGGGCCTAAAGCTTACTTCAAGCAAGCAAGCTCGCTTACACGTCAAGAGCCTTACACGTGTCCTGTTGTTTCATCCTTATGATCATCCCATAAGGGAGTGTCCTCCTCATTTATTCAGAGAAGGCAAGCCACTTGCCCAAGGTGGCCCAGCAGGGGCGGGACAGGAGCCTGGCGGACGCCCCGCCCCCTCCATGGGAGGGAGGGAAGGCAGTCTGCTTCTCTCTCACCCGCTCCCCCTCGCTCCAATCAAGTGCCTAGTGGGGGCCCCAGAGGCAGGGGCTGGGGGAGGGGCCAGGCCAAGCAGAGTCATGAAAAAACTTCCCATTTTGTCGATCACAGCAAAAAGAGGCTCCCCTCTCCCCCCTTCCCAGTGTTCAATCTAATTACAGCTCCTCACAGCCCCAATCGATCTGGGCTCCA
Organism: Herpailurus yagouaroundi; assembly: GCF_014898765.1. Taxonomy (NCBI): domain Eukaryota; kingdom Metazoa; phylum Chordata; class Mammalia; order Carnivora; family Felidae; genus Herpailurus; species Herpailurus yagouaroundi. Next base: position 3,674 of record NW_024419450.1, read on the forward strand.
GTCAGAGCTGTTTACCAGGAGCAGCTTTTGTCCTGGTTTCCATCCCCCGCGGCCCCCCAGCCCAGCCTGGAAGCTCGGAGGTGTGAGCGCCAGCGGTGGGGGGGGGGGGGGGGGCCCCCGCCCGCCCCCCCCCCCCATCAGCCCCCCCCCCCCCGCCGCCACCTTCCCCTCCTCGGCATCCTGTCTGGTGTCCGGGATCACCCCACCAGCCCCAAAGGCCACTGCGGTCCTTGTGCGGCCCGGGCTCCCCGAGAGGAGGCCAGGCTGCGGGCATGAGCCCCTTTCCGGAAGCGAAAGCCCAGGCTTGGAGAGAAGGGCTGACCCGGAGGAGGGCTGGGGACGAGGAGCCTCGAGGAGGAGCCCGGACGTCCCAGGAGCGCCAGCCTCCTGTGGCGATGCCACTGCTATGGCCACCTCTTCCGCGATGATCTCCACTGGGGACAGCTGTGGCTTCCACCTTCGTCACCTCCCCCCCCCCCCCCACCAGCACCTCTTCCAGGGCATCACCTTCATCACCTGTGCCTCCCATCACCACACTGACATGTCCTCTCGCCTGCTCTAGGCGCTGCCCCACCATCACGAGCTCCACTGCGGTGGCCCCCACGTCCCCTCTCTTTTCATGGCCATCCTTCCCTCTCACCTCCTGTTGGCTTCACCTGCGCCCTCGCCTCCTCCCATTTCCTCATCTACACCGCTGAGCCCCATCACAGGGGCCGCCACCTCGTAGGTAGCCGGCGCGGGAGGACCCAGCCCCGAGTCCCCTCGCCAGGGGCTCCCCGCCTGTAGCGGGGGGACAGGGAGTGGCCCCAGA
>NW_024419451.1:0-542 GCF_014898765.1 Herpailurus yagouaroundi
GCTGAGATCCAGGCAGGGCAGGGCCCCTGAAACCCAGACAGGGGAGGGTTGTACTCCCTCCAGAGGCTCCAGGGGAGGGTCCTTCCTGCCTCTTCCAGCTTCTGGGGCTCCAGGTGCCCCTGGGCTTGTGGCCGCGTCCCTCCCGTCTCTGCCTCCTCCTTCATGTGGCTTCTCCTCTGTGTCTGTGTCTCCTCTTTGTGTCGTAAGGACAATGTCATTGCATTTCGGGCCCCCCAATCCAGGATGGTCTCATCTCAGATCCATCAGTTACTCCCATCTGCAAAGACCCTGTTTCCAAATATGACCCCAGTGCCGGGTTCTGGGGGGACACAAGCTTTTCCGGCAGCTGTTACACTCACTACAACGTGTGAACTGCATCGGCACAAAGGAGATCGTCTGGAAGGACATTTCCCCGTCCGCGGGCGACCTGAGCTGAGTCAGGGGCAGTGGAGAAATACAGCGTCCCAACGCGAGAGTGAAACCCTGAGGGCCGCTAAGGGACTGGTTGGGCCCCCACGGCCCAGGTGGTCAGTGAACGTGGA
>NW_024419451.1:642-6467 GCF_014898765.1 Herpailurus yagouaroundi
AAGTGTGGGAACCTGCCTGGACCTCCTGGACAGGGATGAGGCAGCCTTGTCAGAGCTTCCTTACCTGCTCAAGAGAAAAGACCGGGAATGAGGGTCCGTATGACCCCACTGTGGGGACACCTCAGTTCCGGCAAGGACAGCGAATGTATCAGAAATTCCTTCTCCAGGGAAGCGAGGTGGGACGCTCAACCAACTGAGCCACCCGGATGCCCCTGCTTTTTGTTTAATTCGCAGCCCCCAGGGACAGCGCTTAAGAGGGTAGAGAAACTTCAACACCGAGTTCCGTCGCTGTGACTCTACCGCTGGCTGGTGAATTTGTCCTGGGGACGGTGTGAGGGACGAGAAGGCGACTTTGACGGTCGCATCTTGTCCGAACATTCAGATGTCCGGCGTGGACTAACCACGTCAGAGGCCCACGGCCCACTCTGGGTGAGGTCCCCTGTCTACAGTCACCTGTGTTATCACCTGCCTGGGGTTACCCGTGAGGAACCAGTGTGAGGTCACCCGTGTGAGGTCACGCACAGGAGCCCTGGGGACCAGGATGCCAGCGGGCAGGGCGGAAGCTGCAGATTCTTGGCGGCCACGTCCAGGGTACGAACCGGAATCCAAGACCCAAACTTTGCGAGGACTTTCAGGAAAGAAGGGACACCGCCTAACTTCCGTTTGGAAAGGTGCCGACAGGTGAGGGGTCCACACCCGGCTGGGCCTGGGGACGCCTCCACGCCTTTGAGGAGAGCGCCAGACCATGCCGTAAAGGGCGCTGCGGGTTGTGGGACGGGGCCAGCGGCTGACGCCGGCCTCGGGAACGTGGACACGTGGACACCCGGGGACAGATCGCGGACGACAGATCACGCCTTGTGGCGGGACCCGTGGGCAGGAAGGCACTCTTGTGGGGTGTGGGGGCCGTGTACGGATATTCCCAACATTCATTCATTCATTCAGTGTGGAGACGGAGAAGGACCTCACACTTGGGGACAGAGGCAGAGCCTGTGGGCACAGGCAGCGGTCTGTGCAAAGGTCCTGGGGTCTGGGGTGCTCAGGACCAAATCCTATGTTGTGCATGGAGATTACTTGAAAAAAAATTTTTATAAACAAATTTCTTAAGTATATCTGTTTTGAGAGAGAGACAGAGAAAGAGAGACAGCAGGGGAGGGGCAGAGACAGACGGAGAGAGAGCCCCCAGCAGGCTCCATGCTGTCAGTGCAGAGCCTGATGCAGGGCTCGGACTCACAAACTATGAGATCCTGACCTGAGCCGAACGCAAGAGCCGAGGCTTAACCCGCTGAGCCACCCAGGTGCCTCCATAGAGGTTCCTTTTTTTTTTTTAAACTTTTTTTTTTTCAACGTTTATTTATTTTTGGGACAGAGAGAGACAGAGCATGAACAGGCGAGGGGCAGAGAGAGAGGGAGACACAGAATCGGAAACAGGCTCCAGGCTCCGAGCCATCAGCCCAGAGCCCGACGCGGGGCTCGAACTCACAGACCGCGAGATCGTGACCTGGCTGAAGTCGGACGCTGAAACGACTGCGCCACCCAGGCGCCCCTAGAGGTTCCTTTTTAAGACCAAAAATGAATCCGCGCGGTTTATGCCCCAGGGGCAAACGGGACAGCACGCGCTGTGTGGGTCGTTCACGGACGCGTGGGTTCTTACCGGCGTTTGGATGTCCAGCTCGTAATACAGCATGTGACTTGAAAGGTCGAATCGGATCTCGGGATGTTCCCACCGGATGATGTGGTGCGACCGGTTGTAGGTGATGGTGATGTTCCTGGGTGGATCGTACTTCTCTACGGCAGCGAAACACGACAAAGTGTTTCGTGTTTAGCCCATTTGTTGTCTTTTGTTTTAAGTTTATTTATTTTGAGACAGAGGCAGACAGCAAGTGTGGGGGGTGGGGGTGCAGAGATTGATGGAGACAGAATCCCAAGCAGGCTCTGCACTGTCAGCACAGAGCCTGACCCGGGGTTCGAACCCACGAGCCGTGAGATCATGACCTGAGCCAAAACCAAGAGTCGGACACTTAACTCACTGAGCCACCCAGGCGCCCTCGACCATTTCTTTTCTATGAAGGCCCCCCTGCAGGCAAGTAAGAATTAAAATTAAATTTGTATGCTTTTCTCCCGCTAATAGCGTGCTTGTCAGTTTAATTTGCAATCCTTGCTCACATAACCTAAGAGTGTAGAGGAGAAGTTTTTTTTTCTTGTTTTGTATTCCCACGCACAAGAAGGCTGTGATGTGCCTCTTGGAAGAAATACACGTATTAGAGAAGCATCCCCCTCACCCCCGGGGGCAGCCAGACACCGGTCACCTTGGACGGCGAGCCGAACGCAGGGCGAGGGAGGCCGCGACTTACCGATTTGAACGGCCTTAAATGGAGTGAAATCCAAAAACGGGATCGCCGTTTCCCTGCTGGTTCCGTTCACCAAGAAGAAGTAATTATCCGTCCTCTGGGGTTTGCCCAGTTGGTCGAAATGGCAGCCCACGCGGGTCCCCGTGGGGCCAAGGATGTAATGGACGCATTCCGCGTCGGCCTCATGCCTGTCACGTGCAAGGGGGGCGAGGGCAGGCCCGCCTGTGAATCCTCGTAAAACCAGAACGCGATGTGCATCCCAGGCGACCGGCCGGCACGCGGCAGGCACGGGCAGGGGCCCGCCCTTTGCAGAGCGAGGGGGTTACAGCCCCTTCCGTGAAGCATTCAGTGTCCAAATGGGGGATGTCCTCGTCCCTAGGACGGGAAGGGGGGCTGCATGCTGGGGCCAGGACGCGGCAAAGTTGCCCGGTTCTCCCCCCCCCCTCAGGGGCCTGGACGGTGGGCGCGCTCCTGGGTGACTTTGGGACCTTTCGGGGAGACGCCCCCCTGCGCCCTGGGGCCCTGAACCAAAGGCTGAGCACTTGACGTGAGGACCCCCACGCGGGTCCCGGGCGCAGCGAGGGCTCCCGGTCACCTGGACTCCCAGAACAGTCGATACTTGACGTCGGCCGGGGCGGCCGGGCCGGGCGCCCAGCTGCAGTTCATGAAGCGCACGTTGTAAATGAGGCAGGAGAAGTTCACGGCTCCGGAACCTTCCCTGCCTGGGGAGACACGGCCCGAAATCCGTCGGTGCCCCGCGGGCGGGCCGGGAACCACGCGTCCGCAGCTGACGGGGACCTCACCCGGGTTGGCGAAAGTCAGGACTTGGAGGAACACGTCCCCGTCGCAAGTGACGTTCACGGTCAGGTTGGCCCCCCTGTGCAGCACGGAGTTGGGGAAGGTGCACATGTAGGTGTGGTCCTCCGTCACCTGCAAAGGCCGCATTGCCTTGTCTGCAGGCGCCCCTGCCCCGGGGCTCCCGGCGGGAAGGGCCCAGGGCACCTGAACGCCGAGACCACTCCAGACGCCCCACCAGCGCCCAGATGACATCGAATCTACAGCACAGATGTCACGGGAACGACAGCCAGCCTGCATTTCTTTCCCCAAAGAATTACCATCAGCAGGGACAGAGCACACCCTGACCCACGACCTCCGGGAAACCCCGCCCTCGCCTATAAGAACCAGCTCAGAGGTCCCGCGAAATCAGGCACATGGGGACACCACCCTCTCTGCCATAATCCAAAGAGCTCACATCTGGCCCATAACGGCCAGGACCTGATTAACGCCAACGACGTCCCTACTTCTGTGCATACTTTCCTTCAAACACGTATCTTCCCCCAGTGTGCTGCCCTCGGCCGCCTCAAACCTCTTTTCCCGTCTCTTGTCACATCTGCACGATTCACTGGTGTGTGTGAAGAAAATAGTATACAAACTCCCAAGCCTAACCGCGGCATTGGGTCCGTTTTCTTCTTTCTATGTAGCCCCCCCCAACCTCATGGCACCAAGAATTTTAACACCATGTAAAACCTGCCTCGCTGAATCTGTCTTTTGTCAGTCTAATTTGCACAGCCCCATGGACTTCACTTAAGAGTGTAGAGGAAAAGTGTTTGTGCACATCGGCACCAATAGAAAGTGTTCCCACTTCTCAGCCTGACTTTGAGGCTCTGCAAAGGTAAGAGAGGGTGGCCGACACCCTGGCTAGAGCCTAGACGGCTGTGGCACGGGGGCCGTGGCAGGGGGCGGGGAGGGGGACAAGGTGTGCGAATACGCCTGAGGATCCAGCCAGGGCCTGCGCTCCGAAATCTGGCCTCCAGCATACGTTCTGGAAGGGGATTCTGCAAGCATCCGGGTGACGGTCACTGATCCCTACACTCCCTCCCTGTCACTTCCCAGGCCGGGTGGCGGGGGGGGGGGGGGACTCCCCTCATTTAAGGAAAAGCAAACAGGCCCAAAATCAGGAGTCTGCGAAATGCTAAGTCTACAGACGCCCTTTCCTGGCAAAACGTTCTGTTCCAGAAACCTGACAAAGACGAGTTGCCGACCCCGTCCCTGTCCCCCAGCCCCTGGGCCACTTTCCTGGTACACGATTTGTCTACTGGGGACATTGGGTGCAACTAGGATGAGGCACAATGTAGCCTTTTGTGTCCGGCGGCTGCCGTCACCCGGCAACATTTTTGCCAAGTTCATGCACATTGTGGCAGGTACCCCGCTGTGTTCTGCTTCATGGGCGAATGGCACTGTTCATTTCTCATCATCGTCTTTCCCCCGGGAGCGTGGCGTCTCTCCCGACGGCTCCTACGCGGACCGGGATGAAACGCGGAACTGGAAAAAGGGGCCAGGGCGGCGCGGGCCCGCGGGGAGGCCGACAGCAGCCAGCCCAAGGCGGCCTCATGTGCCAAACACAGAGCGCACTGAGGACACGAGATTAAAAAAAGCTCGAGAGGAAAACCAGACCACGTGCAGCGAGAAAAGTCAGCACGGGCCGCATCCTGTTTGTCAAACCCCGGATTCCAGGGGTGCAGGGCGGCTCAGCGGGTGGACTCTGCCCACGTGGCTGTGATCCGGTGGAGTGTGGCCAGGAGGGAAATCATTACACACACGCACATTTCCTCCTCAAGTTCAAAACCTAGGAAACGCGGACCACCGTTAGCTCCCGTGTGTGCTGAATCGGGTGCAGGAAGTTCTCCTCTCCCGAGGGGAGCGCTGGAGATCCCCAGGCTGCAAAGAACCCCAATACGCCCTCCCGTCCGGCTTGCAGGACGGGGGCTGCCAAGGAAGGTATAAAACACACCCAAGTTCAGGAATGCCCTCTGATCGCTGCCTGCTGGGCCTCACGGAAAACCCCAAATCCCAGGGAGAAATTGTGCAATTCTACGGCCGCGTTTTCTGAGTCTGCAGAAAAGCCCCCAGCTCCCAACTAAAAACAAAACCTGACTATTAAAAACAAAAAACAAAAAACGGAATGAGCTGTTTCCTACTAAAGCCTTGGGAGAGGACAGAACTGGCACATGAGGCAGTTTAAGATAAAGGTGGCCCCAGGAGGCGGCTCAGCGAGGGTCTCCTTCTGGAACATTCCCTTTCAAACCAGCGGGAAGCAGGAAGCTGCCAGCTACTTGAAAGCATTGCAACCTCTTTCTGCAAAAGAAAGAGGTGTTTTTTTTTTTTCTTTTTCCTGCAGGAGAAAACCCTCAGATTTGTGCGGACCGCACGGAAGGGAATGAACCACAAAATACACACTCGCACAAACGGGGGCTTTTAAGAAAACACAGCCAGACTCGACTTTCCGTTGCTGGCACAGCTGGGATCCAAGACCACCCACAGGATATTCCGAAAGGAACCGACTTCATTGAAAAAAATTTTAAAATGTGGGACGTCTGGCGGGCCCAGTCGGAAGAGGGTGCGACTCTTGATCTCAGGGTTATGAGTTCAAGGCCTGCGTTGGGTGTACAGATTTACTTAAAAATAAAATCTTAAATA
>NW_024419452.1:0-3253 GCF_014898765.1 Herpailurus yagouaroundi
AGTACAATACACTCTAATTCCATCCACATCCTTACAAATGGCAAGATTTCGTTCCTTTTGATGGCTAAGTAATATTCCATTGTATGTCATATATCACAACTTCTTTATCTGTTCATTAGTCAATGGACTGTACCATACTGTCTTGATGACTATAGCTTTATGATATAGTCTTTATGACTATAGCTTTATGAAGTCTGGACTTGTGATGCCTCCAGCTTTGCTTTTCTTTTTCAAGATGGCCTTGGCCATCTTGGGGGGGGGGTCTTTTGTGGTTCCATTTGGGGACCTTTGTGGCTCCGTACACATTTTAGGATTGTTTGTTCTGGCTCTGTGAAAAATGCTGGTGGTATTTTGGTAGGGATCGTGTTAAATGTGTAGATTGCTTTGGGTAGTATGGACATTTTCACAATATTTGTTCTTCTACTCCATGAGCATGGAATGTTTCTCCATTTCTTTGTGTCTTCTTCAATTTCTTTAAGTGTTCTATGGTTTTCAGAGAACGGATCTTTTATGTTTTTCACTACATTTATTCCTAGGTATTTTATGGGGTTTGGTGCAATTGTAAATGGGATCGATTCCTTGATTTCTCTTTCTGCTGCTTCATTATTGGTGTATAGAAATGCAACAAATTTCTGTAGATTGATTTTATATCCCGGGACTTTGCTGAATTCATGCATCGGTTCTAACAAGTTTTGGGTTGAGTCTTTTGGGTTTGCTACATAGAATGTCATATCATCCACAAATAGTGAAAGTTCAACTTCTTTGCTCATTTGGATGCCTTTTATTTCTTTTTGTTATCTGATTGCTGAGGCTAGGACTTCCAGTACTATGTTAAATAACAATGGTGAGAATGGACATCCCTCTCTTGTTCCTGACCTTAGAGGAAAATCTCTCAGTTTTTCCCATTGAGGATGATATTAGCTGTGGCTCTTTCGTATATGGTCTTTACGAGGCTGAGGTGTGTACTCTTTATCCCTATTTTGTTGAGGGTTTTTATCAAGGATGGATGCTGTATTTTGTCACAGGCTTTTTCTGCACCTATTGAGAGGATCGTGTGATTTTCATCCCTTCTTTTCTTAATGTGGTGCATCACGAGGATTGATTTGTGAATCGATTCCTTGCAGCCCAGGAATCAATATTCCCCCTTGATCACGGTGAATAATTCTTTGAATGTACTGTTGGGTTCTATTTGCTAGTATCTTGTTGCGAAGTTTTACACCCATGTTCATCGGGGATATTGGCCTATAGTTCTCCTTTTTAGTGGGGTCTTTGTCTGTTTGGGAATCTTTGCCTGGTTTGCTGGCCTCATAGAATGAGTTTGGCAGTTTTCCTTCCATTTCTATTTTTTTGGAACAGTTTGAAAAGAACAGGTATTAACCCTTCTTCACATGTTTGGTAGAATTCCCCTGGGAAGCCATCCGGCCCTGGACAGCAAAAAGAGTTTTAAGCGACACTACCCAAAAGAGTAATGGGGTGACAGAACAGTCCTGGCCAGATGCAGAAAAATCTAAGGACTGGATGCACTTGACTATTCAGTGACCTAACTATGTCACTGTTCAAATCCACGATGTTTAAATACCAAAGAAAAATATGCATCAGGAAAAAAACAAACAAACAGATTTTCTCTCTTTCAAATAAATCAGTCATCTGTCAAGTTGTGATAGGGTGGTATTTGGGGGTGATTCTTTTTTTCTTTCCCAAACTCCCTAATACGTTGTTTGACTGCTTTGCTCCTAATAATAAACAAGATAAGTTAGCCTAGCAACGCGTTGACACAAACAATAAAGGCTTTTAAACAACGGCATATGCAAATAAAAAGAAGAAAATATTCATCCTCTGGGAAGCTGTTTATAGGAAAACACCTCCACAGCAGATAAGTGAGGTCCCAGCACCCCCAGCTTCTACTGTCCAGAGAACTGACCATTCTGTTGAATACCCCAGCCTCCCACAACTACTGCAGTTGCCCCGAGAGGAGGTTCCTCCAACCCCCTAACCCCTAACTGACCGGGCCACATTCTCTGCGTCTCAGGCATCACCTGGACCAGTCGTGGCCCACTCCTGCCATAAATATCTCGACTCACTCTGGAGTCCTCGGCGACCTTCAGACATCGCCCATCCCACCTCCTCCGGCCTCTTTCATCCAGAGACTCTCTTTCTCCTTTCTCCTTCCCCTTCAGGCTGGGTGGGAAAAAGACTCCCCAGGACAAGGGCGACTGTGGCGGTTTCGCTGGTAGATCCCGGGTCAACGATTCTTCCAACTAGTGTGATGTCTAACACCTCTAGAAGGAGCCAGTGACAAGCTGGCAAGCTTTCACCCAGGGAGCTGGCAACAACTTCGTTCATCATGAACACACTCTTCTGAGGCACAGAGATAAAAAAGTATTGCTGGCTTTGATCTACAGAGTTTAGAGAGAGGGGTGAATTCTTTGGCCAAGAGTTCCTTATGGCGCAGGAAAAACAAAAAATGGTTTCTTCGCTTTCGGTGCACTGCTCACAGAGGACGGCTCTCTTCTCTGCTTTGTCCTGTTTTATTTTTATCATTGAAATCTAGTTGACATCCAATGTGATATTCCTTTCAAGTGTACAACATAGTGACTCAACAACCTTGAACGTTACTCGGTGCTCATCACGTAAGGGTAGCCACCACCTGTTACCAAACAACGTTATTATGGTAGTCTTGACTATATTCCCTATTTTGTACCTATTTATTTTAAAACTGGAAGCTTGGGGGCCCGGGTGGCTCAGTCAATTAAGCTTCTGGCTCTTGGTTTCAGCTCAGGTCATGACCCCAACTGTTTGTGAGTTTGAGCCCCGCGTCAGCCTCTGCACAATCTGTGTGGAGCCCTTCTTAGAATTCTCTCTCTCCCTCTCTCTCTCTCGGCCCCTCCCCCATTCGTGTGTGTTCTCTCTCTCTCTCTCTCTCTCTCTAAATAAATTAATTAAAAAAATACACGTATATACATCGTAAGTGAAAGTTTGTGCCTCTTAATTGCCTTTACCTACGTTACCCACCCTCTATCCCCTTTCCTTCCGGCAACCACCAGTTTGCTTTCTGCATTTATGAGTCTTTCTGTTTATTTATTTGTTCCATTTTTAACATTTTTTTTAACGTTTATTTATTTATTTTTTTTTGAGAGAAAGAAAGAGACAGAGCGTGAGGGGGAGAGGGACAGAGAGAGGGAGCCACAGAATCCGAAGCAGGCTCCAGGCTCCGAGCCGCCAGCACAGAGCCCAGTGCGGGGCTCGAACTCAC
>NW_024419453.1:0-5195 GCF_014898765.1 Herpailurus yagouaroundi
CCCCGCCCATCCCCCAGCCAAAATCCCAAAGAGAACCAGTTCCTGCCAGGGAACTTGCTCGCTCCACGCAAACACCCAACTCTGCGCTTCTGCGGAGCCAAACCTCCGGCAGCGGATCTGACTCCCTCCTGCTGCCACAGGGCCCCTTCTGAAGTGGATCACCTAAGGAGAAGCAAGCTAAGCCTGCCCCTCCTGCCCCTGTGCACCTGGCCTACCCACCCCAGCTAAGACGCCAGATCCCCAGCATCACAACCCTGGCAGTGTGCAAGTAGCCCAGACAGGCCACCCCACCCCACAGTGAATCCCGCCCCTAGGAGAGGGGAAGAGAAGGCACACACCAGTCTGACTGTGGACACAGCGGTGGGCTGGGGGCAGACATCAGGTCTGACTGCGGCTCCGCCCACCAACTCCAGTTATACACCACAGCACAGGTGAAGTGCCCTGCAGGTCCTCACCACGCCAGGGACTATCCAAAATGACCAAGCGGAAGAATTCCCCTCAGAAGAATCTCCAGGAAATAACAACAGCTAATGAGCTGATCAAAAAGGATTTAAATAATATAACAGAAAGTGAATTTAGAATACAAATTCTAAATTTATATTAGAATTTATAGCTGACAGCAGAGAATCTCTTGCTACAGAGATCAAGGGACTAAGGAACAGTCATGAGGAGCTGAAAAACGCTTTAAACGAAATGCATAACAAAATGGAAACCACCACGGCTCGGATTGAAGAGGCAGAGGAGAGAATAGGTGAACTAGAAGATAAAGTTATGGAAAAAGAGGAAGCTGAGACAAAGAGAGATAAAAAAATCCAGGAGTATGAGGGGAAAATTAGAGAACTAAGTGATACACTAAAAAGAAATAATCTACGCATAATTGGTATCCCAGAGGAGGAAGAGAGAGGGAAAGGTGCTGAAGGGGTACTTGAAGAAATAATAGCTGAGAACTTCCCTGAAGTGGGGAAGGAAAAAGGCATTGAAATCCAAGAGGCACAGAGAACTCCCTTCAGACGTAACTTGAATCGATCTTCTGCACGACATATCATAGTGAAACTGGCAAAATACAAGGATAAAGAGAAAATTCTGAAAGCAGCAAGGGGTAAACGTGCCCTCACATATAAAGGGAGACCTATAAGACTCGTGACTGATCTCTCTTTTGAAACTTGGCAGGCCAGACAGAATTGGCACGAGATTTTCAGGGTGCTAGACAGAAAAAATATGCAGCCGAGAATCCTTTCTCCAGCAAGCCTGTCATTTAGAATAGAAGAAGAGATAAAGGTCTTCCCAAACAAACAAAAACTGAAGGAATTTGTCACCACTAAACCAGCCCTACAAGAGATCCTAAGGGGGACCCTGTGAGACAAAGTACCAGAGACATCACTACAAACATAAAACATACAGACATCACAATGACTCTAAACCCATATCTTTCTATAATAACACTGAATGTAAATGGATTAAATGCGCCAACCAAAAGACATAGGGTATCAGAATGGATAAAAAAACAAGACCCATCTATTTGCTGTCTACAAGAGACTCATTTTAGACCTGAGGACACCTTTAGATTGAGAGTGAGGGGATGGAGAACTATTTATCACGCTACTGGAAGCCAAAAGAAAGCTGGAGTAGCCATACTTATATCAGACAAACTAGACTTTAAATTAAAGGCTGTAACAAGAGATGAAGAAGGACATTATATAATAGTGACAGGGTCTATCCATCAGGAAGAGCAAACAATTATAAATGTCTATGCGCCGAATACCGGAGCGCCCAAATACATAAAACAATTACTCATAAACATAAGCAACCTTATTGATAAGAATGTGGTAATTGCAGGGGACTTTAACACCCCACTTACAGAAATGGATAGATCATCTAGACACACGGTCAATAATGAAACAAGGGCCCTGAATGAGACATTGGATCAGATGGACTTGACAGATCTATTTAGAACTCTGCATCCCAAAGCAACAGAATATACTTTCTTCTCGAGTGCACATGGAACATTCTCCAAGATAGATCATATACTGGGTCACAAAACAGCCCTTCATAAGTTTACAAGAATTGAAATCATACCATGCATACTTTCAGACCACAATGCTATGAAGCTTGAAATCAACCACAGAAAAAAGTCTGGAAAACCTCCAAAAGCATGGAGCTAAAGAACACCCTACTAACGAATGAGTGGGTCAACCAGGCAATTAGAGAAGAAATTAAAAAATATATGGAAACAAACGAAAATGAAAATACAACAATCCAAACGCTTTGGGACGCAGCGAAGGCAGTCCTGAGAGGAAAAGACATTGCAATCCAGGCCTATCTCAAGAAACAAGAAAAATCCCAAATACAAAATCTAACAGCACACCTAAAAGAAATAGAAGCAGAACAGCAAAGGCAGCCTAAACCCAGCAGAAGAAGAGAAATAATAAAGATCAGAGCAGAAATAAACAATATAGAATCTAAAAAAACTGTAGAGCAGACCAACGAAACCAAGAGTTGGTTTTTTGAAAAAATAAACAAAATTGACAAACCTCTAGCCAGGCTTCTCAAAAAGAAAAGGAAGATGACCCAAATAGATTAAAATCATGAATGAAAATGGAATTATTACAACCAATCCCTCAGAGATACAAACAATTATCAGGGAATACTATGAAAAATTATATGGCAACAAATTGGACAACCTGGAAGAAATAGATAAATTCCTGAACACCCACACTCTTCCAAAACTCAATCAGGAGGAAATAGAAAGCTTGAACAGACCCATCACCAGCGAAGAAATTGAATCGGTTATCAAAAATCTCCCAACAAATAAGAGTCCAGGACCAGATGGCTTCCCAGGGGAGTTCTACCAGACGTTTAAAGCAGAGATAATACCTATCCTTCTCAAGCTATTCCAAGAAATAGAAAGGGAAGGAAAACTTCCAGACTCATTCTATGAAGCCAGTATTACTTTGATTCCTAAACCAGACAGAGACCTAGTAAAAAAAGAGAACTACAGGCCAATATCCCTGATGAATATGGATGCAAAAATTCTCAATAAGATACTAGCAAATAGAATTCAACGGCATATAAAAAGAATTATTCACCATGATCAAGTGGGATTCATTCCTGGGATGCAGGGCTGGTTCAACATTCGCAAATCAATCAACGTGATACATCACATTAACAAAAAAAAAAGAGAAAAACCATATGATCCTGTCAATCGATGCAGAAAAGGCCTTTGACAAAATCCAGCACCCTTTCTTAATAAAAACCCTTGAGAAAGTCGGGATAGAAGGAACATACTTAAAGATCATAAAAGCCATTTATGAAAAGCCCACAGCTAACAGCATCCTCAACGGCGAAAAACTGAGAGCTTTTTCCCTGAGATCAGGAACACGACAGGGATGCCCACTCTCACCGCTGTTGTTTAACATAGTGCTGGAAGTTCTAGCATCAGCAATCAGACAACAAAAGGAAATCAAAGGCATCAAAATTGGCAAAGATGAAGTCAAGCTTTCGCTTTTTGCAGATGACATGATATTATACATGGAAAATCCGACAGACTCCACCAAAAGTCTGCTAGAACTGATACATGAATTCAGCAAAGTTGCAGGATACAAAATCAATGTACAGAAATCAGTTGCATTCTTATACACTAACAATGAAGCAACAGAAAGACAAATAAAGAAACTGATCCCATTCACAATTGCACCAAGAAGCATAAAATACCTAGGAATAAATCTAACCAAAGATGTAAAGGATCTGTATGCTGAAAACTATAGAAAGCTTATGAAGGTAATCGAAGAAGATTTAAAGAAATGGAAAGAGATTCCCTGCTCATGGATTGGAAGAATAAATATTGTCAAAATGTCAATACTACCCAAAGCTATCTACACATTCAATGCAATCCCAATCAAAATTGCACCAGCATTCTTCTCGAAACTAGAACAAGCAATCCTAAAATTCATATGGAACCACAAAAGGCCCCGAATAGCCAAAGTAATTTTGAAGAAGACGACCAAAGCAGGAGGCATCACAATCCCAGACTTTAGCCTCTACTACAAAGCTGTCATCATCAAGACAGTATGGTATTGGCACAAAAACAGACACATAGACCAATGGAATAGAATAGAAACCCCAGAACTAGACCCACAAACGTATGGCCAACTCATCTTTGACAAAGCAGGAAAGAACATCCAATGGAAAAAAGACAGTCTCTTTAACAAATGGTGCTGGGAGAACTGGACAGCAACATGCAGAACGTTGAAACTAGACCACTTTCTCACACCATTCACAAAAATAAACTCAAAATGGATAAAGGACCTGAATGTGAGACAGGAAACCATCAAAACCCTAGAGGAGAAAGCAGGAAAAGACCTCTCTGACCTCAGCCGTAGCAATCTCTTACTCGACACATCCCCAAAGGCAAGGGAATTAAAAGCAAAAGTGAATTACTGGGACCTTATGAAGATAAAAAGCTTCTGCACAGCAAAGGAAACAACCAACAAAACTCAAAGGCAACCAACGGAATGGGAGAAGATATTTGCAAATGACATATCAGACAAAGGCCTAGTATCCAAAATCTATAAAGAGCTCACCAAACTCCACACCCGAAAAGCAAATAACCCAGTGAAGAAATGGGCAGAAAACATGAATAGACACTTCTCTAAAGAAGACATCTGGATGGCCAACAGGCACATGAAAAGATGTTCAGCATCGCTCCTTATCAGGGAAATACAAATCAAAACCACACTCAGGTATCACCTCACGCCAGGCAGAGTGGCCAAAATGAACAAATCAGGAGACTATAGATGCTGGAGAGGATGTGGAGAAACGGGAACCCTCTTGCATTGTTGCTGGGAATGCAAATTGGTGCAGCCACTCTGGAAAGCAGTGTGGAGGTTCCTCAGAAAATTAAAAATAGACCTATCCTATGACCCAGCAATAGCACTGCTAGGAATTTATCCAAGGGACACAGGAGTACTGATGCATAGGGGCACTTGTACCCCAATGTTCATAGCAGCACTCTCAACAATAGCCAAATTATGGAAAGAGCCTAAATGTCCATCAACTGATGAATGGATAAAGAAATTGTGGTTTATATACACAATGGAATACTACGTGGCAATGAGAAAAAATGAAATATGGCCTTTTGTAGCAACGTGCATGGAACTGGAGAGTGTGATGCTAAGTGAAATAAGCCATACAGAGAA
>NW_024419454.1:0-516 GCF_014898765.1 Herpailurus yagouaroundi
TTAGAGTGGGAGAGAGCCAAAGCATAAGAGACTGTTGAGAACTGAGAGCAAACTGAGGGTTGATGGGGGGTGGGAGGGAGGAGAGGGTGGGTGATGGGTATTGAGGAGGGCACCTTTTGGGATGAGCACTGGGTGTTGTATGGAAACCAATTTGACAATAAATTTCATATATAAATAAAAAATAAAATAAAATTAAATTAAAAAAAATAAAAAAAAAGAGGAAAAAGTGGGAACCCAGAAAATAAGGGACCTGAAACAAGAGAGCAACAAAGGAAAATTTCAGGATGACAGCTTGCACTAGACCAAAGAACAGTCATTCAAGCTGCTGCCGAGACAGAGACCTTTAGAAGGGAGTTCTACAGTGCTGAAAAGAAAAAGGAACAGACAGACTGTTTGGAATTGTGTTTGAACTTAAAAAAAAACTTATTGATAGACTTAAAAGGTCTGATGAAGCATTAAAAAAATAGTAAATGGCACACTGAAAATAACTGGTATTAAAATGACCACAGAGTTGTG
>NW_024419454.1:526-1185 GCF_014898765.1 Herpailurus yagouaroundi
TTTGATGGTTTTGTGTTTTGTTTGTTCTTCTATTTCTGGTTCCTTTAGGTGTAAGGTTAGGCTGTTTATTTAATATTTTTCTTGGTTCTTGAGGTAGCCCTGTATTGCTATTAGCATCCCTCTTAGAATAGCTTTTTCTGCATTCCAAAGAATTTGAACCATTGTATTTTCATTTTCATTTATCTCCATGTATTTTTTTATTTCCTCTTATTTCTTGGTTGACCCATTCTTGTTCAGTTGCTTGTTATTTAAACAACGGAATGGGAAAAGATATTTGCAAATGACATATTGGACAAAGGGCTAGTATCCAAAATCTATAAAGAGCTCACCAAACTCCACACCCGAAAAGCAAATAACCCAGTGAAGAAATGGGCAGAAAACATGAATAGACACTTCTCTAAAGAAGACATCCGGATGGCCAACAGGCACATGAAAAGATGTTTAGCGTCGCTCCTTATCAGGGAAATACAAATCAAAACCACACTCAGGTATCACCTCACGCCAGTCAGAGTGGCCAAAATGAACAAATCAGGAGACTCTAGATGCTGGAGAGGATGTGGAGAAACGGGAACCCTCTTGCACTGTTGGTGGGAATGCAAATTGGTGCAGCCACTCTGGAAAGCAGTGTGGAGGTTCCTCAGAAAATTAAAAATAGACCT
>NW_024419455.1:0-463 GCF_014898765.1 Herpailurus yagouaroundi
GGGGAAGATTAACATACTCCATGCCTAACATCTTTTTTAATGTTTATTTATTTATGTTGAGGGAGAAAGGGGTGGAGGGGGGGCGGGGTAGAGAGAATTCCAAGCAGACTCCATTCTGCTAGCAGAGATCCCTATGTGGGGCTCAATCTCATTAAACATGAGATCATGACTTGAGCAGAAATCAAGGTTGGATGCTCAACCTACTGAGCCACACAGGCACACCTAAAAGTCTTTTTTCTTCAGTTTGAAATACACTTTTGCGGCATATAGAATTTTCAAGGGATTTTTTTTTCCTTTCCTCACTTTTATTTGTATTTTTATTTTATTTTTATTTTTATGTATTTTTATTTTTATTTTATTTTTATTTTTATTTAGTTCCATTTCCATTTCCATTTTTATTTTCATTTTTTTTATTTTTTTTATTTTTATTTTTATTTTCATTTTCATTTTTATTTTTATTTTT
>NW_024419455.1:473-1294 GCF_014898765.1 Herpailurus yagouaroundi
TTTTTATTTTTATTTTTATTTTTATTTTTATTTTTATTTTTATTTTTTCTTCTACCCTGGCTAGGAAGAAAGGGATAGAATGGGTAAGAGGAGAGAGAGTGATGCTCGCTGGAGGAAGGGCATCATCTTAGCCTGGCTGGTGAAGTACCGTCTGACAGAGACATTAAATGGAGCATTGAAACAAACGTGCAGTCATCTGCGGGAAAGAAAAACATATTTCAAAATACACTGCCTTTGGATTCGTTATAAATCTAAACACCACTGTGGGGGGGATGTTTTCTTTTTTTTATTTTACAGGAACAGATAACACATATATACATGTGCGCACACACACACACACACACACACACACACACACACACACACACACAGACTCTGAGCACCTAGTGCATGTCAGCCATGCTAGACACTTCAAGTGTTATTTCATTTAATCATAAAAGCACATGAATGAAATGAGTCATCCAAGATGACACAGTTGTTGAAGGAAGCAGAATTCGAACCCAGATCTGACCCTGGTGCATGTGCCTCCGAGGAAAGATTCTATACTCCTAGATGGAAAGACTGCACATCCCGGCCTCCTCTCCCACCTCTAATGCATCCATCCTGCACGTACATGCATACTTCAAAGCTACCACAGAAATTCTCCAGAGTACATCTACCATAAAAAGAAAGACACGGTGCTTTCTAGTCTATAGATAGTGAAACAGTAGCAACCAATTTTCTCATTTTCCATGTGGCCAGTGAGGAATATAACATATTACCAATACTGAGGCAGAGAGAGGGAGGATGAATAAAAAAAATTTACCTGGAAGAGTGAAAAG
>NW_024419456.1:0-9921 GCF_014898765.1 Herpailurus yagouaroundi
GCTATTGTTGAGAGTGCTGCTATGAACATTGGGGTACAAGTGCCCCTATGCATCAGTACTCCTGTGTCCCTTGGATAAATTCCTAGCAGTGCTATTGCTGGGTCATAGGGTAGGTCTATTTTTAATTTTCTGAGGAACCTCCACACTGCTTTCCAGAGCGGCTGCACCAATTTGCATTCCCACCAACAGTGCAAGAGGGTTCCCGTTTCTCCACATCCTCTCCAGCATCTATAGTCTCCTGATTTGTTCATTTTGGCCACTCTGACTGGCATGAGGTGATATCTCAGTGTGGTTTTGATTTGTATTTCCCTGATAAGGAGCGACGCTGAACATCTTTTCATGTGCCTGTTGGCCATCCGGATGTCTTCTTTAGAGAAGTGTCTATTCATGTTTTCTGCCCATTTCTTCACTGGGTTATTTGCTTTTCGGGTGTGGAGTTTGGTGAGCTCTTTATAGATTTTGGATACTAGCCCTTTGTCCGATATGTCATTTGCAAATATCTTTTCCCATTCCGTTGGTTGCCTTTTAGTTTTGTTGGTTGTTTCCTTTGCTGTGCAGAAGCTTTTTAATCTTCATAAGGTCCCAGTAATTCACTTTTGCTTTTAATTCCCTTGCCTTTGGGGATGTGTCGAGTAAGAGATTGCTACGGCTGAGGTCAGAGAGGTCTTTTCCTGCTTTCTCCTCTAAGGTTTTGATGGTTTCCTGTCTCACATTCAGGTCCTTTATCCATTTTGAGTTTACTTTTGTGAATGGTGTGAGAAAGTGGTCTAGTTTCAACCTTCTGCATGTTGCTGTCCAGTTCTCCCAGCACCATTTGTTAAAGAGACTGTCTTTTTTCCATTGGATGTTCTTTCCTGCTTTGTCAAAGATGAGTTGGCCATACGTTTGTGGGTCTAGTTCTGGGGTTTCTATTCTATTCCATTGGTCTATGTGTCTGTTTTTGTGCCAATACCATGCTGTCTTGATGATGACAGCTTTGTAGTAGAGGCTAAAGTCTGGGATTGTGATGCCTCCTGCTTTGGTCTTCTTCTTCAAAATTACTTTGGCTATCGGGGCCTTTTGTGGTTCCATATGAATTTTAGGATTGCTTGTTCTAGTTTCGAGAAGAATGCTGGTGCAATTTTGATTGGGATTGCATTGAATGTGTAGATAGCTTTGGGTAGTATTGACATTTTGACAATATTTATTCTTCCAATCCATGAGCAGGGAATGTCTTTCCATTTCTTTAAATCTTCTTCAATTTCCTTCATAAGCTTTCTATAGTTTTTAGCATACAGATCCTTTACATCTTTGGTTAGATTTATTCCTAGGTATTTTATGCTTCTTGGTGCAATTGTGAATGGGATCAGTTTCTTTACTTGTCTTTCTGTTGCTTCATTGTTAGTGTATAAGAATGCAACTGATTTCTGTACATTGATTTTGTATCCTGCAACTTTGCTGAATTCATGTATCAGTTCTAGCAGACTTTTGGTGGAGTCTATCGGATTTTCCATGTATAGTATCATGTCATCTGCAAAAAGCGAAAGCTTGACTTCATCTTTGCCAATTTGGATGCCTTTGATTTCCTTTTGTTGTCTGATTGCTGATGCTAGAACTTCCAGCACTATGTTAAACAACAGCGGTGAGAGTGGGCATCCCTGTCGTGTTCCTGATCTCAGGGAAAAAGCTCTCAGTTTTTCCCCGTTGAGGATGATGTTAGCTGTGGGCTTTTCATAAATGGCTTTTATGATCTTTAAGGATGTTCCTTCTATCCCGACTTTCTCAAGGGTTTTTATTAAGAAAGGGTGCTGGATTTTGTCAAAGGCCTTTTCTGCATCGATTGACAGGATCATATGGTTTTTCTCTTTTTTTTTGTTAATGTGATGTATCACGTTGATTGATTTGCGAATGTTGAACCAGCCCTGCATCCCAGGAATGAATCCCACTTGATCATGGTGAACAATTCTTTTTATATGCCGTTGAATTCGATTTGCTAGTATCTTATTGAGAATTTTTGCATCCATATTCATCAGGGATATTGGCCTGTAGTTCTCTTTTTTTACTGGGTCTCTGTCTGGTTTAGGAATCAAAGTAATACTGGCTTCATAGAATGAGTCTGGAAGTTTTCCTTCCCTTTCTATTTCTTGGAATAGCTTGAGAAGGATAGGTATTATCTCTGCTTTAAACGTCTGGTAGAACTCCCCTGGGAAGCCATCTGGTCCTGGACTCTTATTTGTTGGGAGATTTTTGATAACCGATTCAATTTCCTCGCTGGTTATGGGTCTGTTCAAGCTTTCTATTTCCTCCTGATTGAGTTTTGGAAGAGTGTGGGTGTTCAGGAATTTGTCCATTTCTTCCAGGTTGTCCAATTTGTTGCCATATAATTTTTCATAGTATTCCCTGATAATTGTTTGTATCTCTGAGGGATTGGTTGTAATAATTCCACTTTCATTCATGATTTTATCTATTTGGGTCATCTCCCTTTTCTTTTTGAGAAGCCTGGCTAGAGGTTTGTCAATTTTGTTTATTTTTTCAAAAAACCAACTCTTGGTTTCGTTGATCTGCTCTACAGTTTTTTTAGATTCTATATTGATTATTTCTGCTCTGATCTTTATTATTTCTCTTCTTCTGCTGGGTTTAGGCTGCCTTTGCTGTTCTGCTTCTATTCCCTTTAGGTGTGCTGTTAGATTTTGTATTTGGGATTTTTCTTGTTTCTTGAGATAGGCCTGGATTGCAATGTATTTGCCTCTCAGGACTGCCTTCGCTGCATCCCAAAGCGTTTGGATTGTTGTATTTTCATTTTCGTTTGTTTCCATATATTTTTTAATTTCTTCTCTAATTGCCTGGTTGACCCACTCATTCGTTAGTAGGGTGTTCTTTAACCTCCATGCTTTTGGAGGTTTTCCAGGCTTTTTTCTGTGGTTGATTTCAAGCTTCATAGCATTGTGGTCTGAAAGTATGCATGGTATGATTTCAATTCTTGTAAACTTATGAAGGGCTGTTTTGTGACCCAGGATATGATCTATCTTGGAGAATGTTCCATGTGCACTCGAGAAGAAAGTATATTCTGTTGCTTTGGGATGCAGAGTTCTAAATAGATCTGTCAAGTCCATCTGATCCAATGTCTCATTCAGGGCCCTTGTTTCTTTATTGACCGTGTGTCTAGATGATCTATCCATTTCTGTAAGTGGGGTGTTAAAGTCCCCTGCAATTACCACATTCTTATCAATAAGGTTGCTTGTGTTTATGAGTAATTGTTTTATATATTTGGGCGCTCCGGTATTCGGCGCATAGACATTTATAATTGTTAGCTCTTCCTGATGGATAGACCCTGTCACTATTATATAATGTCCTTCTTCATCTCTTGTTACAGCCTTTAATTTAAAGTCTAGTTTGTCTGATATAAGTATGGCTACTCCAGCTTTCTTTTGGCTTCCAGTAGCATGATAAATAGTTCTCCATCCCCTCATTCTCAATCTAAAGGTGTCCTCAGGTCTAAAATGAGTCTCTTGTAGACAGCAAATAGATGGGTCTTGTTTTTTTATCCATTCTGATACCCTATGTCTTTTGGTTGGCGCATTTAATCCATTTACATTCAGTGTTATTATAGAAAGATATGGGTTTAGAGTCATTGTGATGTCTGTATGTTTTATGCTTGTAGGGATGTCTCTGGTACTTTGTCTCACAGGGTCCCCCTTAGGATCTCTTGGAGGGCTGGTTTAGTGGTGACAAATTCCTTCAGTTTTTGTTTGTTTGGGAAGACCTTTATCTCTCTTTCTATTCTAAATGACAGACTTGCTGGATAAAGGATTCTCGGCTGCATATTTTTTCTGTCTAGCACACTGAAAA
The DNA here is from genome assembly GCF_014898765.1 of Herpailurus yagouaroundi. NCBI lineage: Eukaryota > Metazoa > Chordata > Mammalia > Carnivora > Felidae > Herpailurus > Herpailurus yagouaroundi. The sequence continues at coordinate 3,829 of NW_024419456.1, forward strand.
TCTCGTGCCAATTCTTTCTGGCCTGCCAAGTTTCAAAAGAGAGATCAGTCACGAGTCTTATAGGTCTCCCTTTATATGTGAGGGCACGTTTACCCCTTGTTGCTTTCAGAATTTTCTCTTTATCCTTGTATTTTGCCAGTTTCACTATGATATGTCATGCAGAAGATCGATTCAAGTTATGTCTAGAGGGAGTTCTCTGTGCCTCTTGGATTTCAATGCCTTTTTCCTTCCCCACTTCAGGGAAGTTCTCAGCTATGATTTCAAGTACCTCTTCAGCACCTTTCCCTCTCTCTTCCTCCTCTGGGATACCAATTATGCGTAGATTATTTCTTTTTAGTGTCTCACTTAGTTCTCTAATTTTCCCCTCATACTCCTGGATTTTTTATCTCTCTTTTTCTCGGCTTCCTCTTTTTCCATAACTTTATCTTCTAGTTCACCTATTCTCTCCTCTGCCTCTTCAATCCGAGCTGTGGTGGTTTCCATTTTGTTATGCATTTCGTTTAAAGCGTTTTTCAGCTCCTCGTGACTGTTCCTTAGTCCCTTGATCTCTGTAGCAAGAGATTCTCTGCTGTCAGCTATACTGTTTTCAAGCCCAGCGATTAATTTTATGACTATTATTCTAAATTCACTTTTTGTTATATTATTTAAATCCTTTTTGATCAGCTCATTAGCTGTTGTTATTTCCTGGAGATTCTTCTGAGGGGAATTCTTCCGCTTGGTCATTTTGGATAGTCCCTGGCGTGGTGAGGACCTGCAGGGCACTTCCCCTGTGCTGTGGTGTATAACTGGAGTTGGTGGGCGGAGCCGCAGTCAGACCTGATGTCTGCCCCCAGCCCACCGCTGGGGCCACAGTCAGACTGGTGCATGCCTTCTCTTCCCCTCTCCTAGGGGCGGGGTTCACTGTGGGGTGGGGTGGCCTGTCTGGGCTACTTGCACACTGCCAGGCTTGTGATGCTGGGGATCTGGCGTCTTAGCTGGGGTGGGTAGGCAAGGTGCACAGGGGCAGGAGGGGCAGGCTTAGCTTGCTTCTCCTTAGGCGATCCACTTCAGGTGGGGCCCTGTGGCAGCAGGAGGGAGTCAGATCCGCTGCCGGAGGTTTGGCTCCGCAGAAGCGCAGAGTTGGGTGTTTGCGCGGAGCGAGCAAGTTCCCTGGCAGGAACTGGTTCCCTTTGGGATTTTGGCTGGGGGATGGGCAGGGAAGATGGCGCTGGCGAGCGCCTTTGTTCCCCACCAAACTGAGCTCTGTCGTCCGGGGGCTCAGCAGCTCTCCTTCCCTTTGTCCTCCAGCCTTCCCGCTTTCCGAGCAGAGCTGTTAACTTATGACCTCCCAGACGCTAAGTCGCGCTTGCTGTCGGAACACAGTCCGTCAGGCCCCTCCGCTTTTTGCAAGCCAGACTCGGGGGCTCTGCTTGGCCGGCGAATCGCCCCTCCGCCCCGGCTCCCTCCCGCCAGTCCGTGGAGCGCGCACCGCCTCGCCGCCCTTCCTACCCTCTTCCGTGGGCCTCTCGTCTGCGCTTGGCTCCGGCTACTCCGTTCTGCTAATCCTCTGGTGGTTTTCTGGGTTATTTAGGCTGGTGTAGGTGGAATCTAAGTGATCAGCAGGACGCGCGGTGAGTCCAGCGTCCTCCTACGCCGCCATCTTCCCTCTCTCCTCTACTTTTTTTTTTTTTTTTTTAACAAGCCACTTATGAGGAGAATCATATGGCATTTTTCTTTCTTGGTCTGAGTCATTTCACTTTACATGATGCCTTCTGTGTCCTTTCATGTGGTCTCATACTTCTCATTTTTTCAGGAAAAAAAAAAAGGTGTCTTAGTACCCTCAATATATATATGTCTAAATTTAACAGGGCTAAGGCACAGTAATATTTGACCCCTTTCTGCCATTTCAGACTCACTTCTTACCATCCACCCTCACTTTTTCCACTCCAGAATACCTGCGGTTTTATTTGTGTATTTATTGTAATAATCTTACTTTTTCTTCTCCTTTAGGGCATTCACAGTCACATATGATCTTTACCCTGTTGGAAATGAGGAAAACGTTGGCACTTCAGTTCACTTCTACTCATTCATCAATGATACTTTATTTATATTTATTTCTTTGTTTTTACTTGAGTATTGATGACACACATAGTTACACGAGTTTCAGGTTATAATACTGCAGTTCAGCAAGTGCATACACTGTGCTGTGGTCACCGTAAGAGTAGCTAACCACCTGTCACAATACCACACACTTATAAAAGCATGGACTCTATTCCTTATTCTGTACCTTTTATTCTCATGACCTATTTATTCCCTAACTAGAAGCCTATACCTCCCACTCCTCTTGCCTGTTTTGCCCATCACCCCAACCCCTCCCATCTTGCAAAATCAATTAGTTGTCTGTAATAATGAGTTTGTTTCAGCTTTGGTTGTTTGTTAAATTTTTTTTTTTTTTAGATTCTATATATAAGTGAAATCAGGTGGTATTTGTCTTTGTCTCTCTGGCATATTTTATGTAGCATAATCTCCTCTATGTCCATCGGTGTTGTTTTAAATAGCAAGATCTCATCTTCTTTTATAGCTGAATAATGTTTCATTGTATATGTGTGTGTGTGTGCGTGTGTGTATAATGTCTTCTTTATCCATTCATCTATGAGTGTACACTTTGGGTTGCTTCCATATCTTGGTTTTTGTGAATAATGCTCCAAAAACTGCAGGGCTGCATATATCTTTTGGAATTGGTATTTTTAGTTGAATATTTTTATTACTTAGAATAGTAAGAAAAATGATTTGTGTTCCATAACCACTGGTTTTATGTTCACAATCATTAATCACTTACATGGGAACTTGGAATGTTTAGCTAATGAACTCAAGATTTCCTATAGCTGTATATAGCAAGATAGTGGAGATTAGAAGGTTAAAATTTCGTTTTCTCTTATTAAATATTCATGATAATATTAATTCATCTTAATCAAAATTTTGATGTATTTGTGTGAAACAGTAATTTAAGGACCATATCTTTGAAGGTTTGTGTACTTTCTGGTTCCTTAAGGGGTACATGAAGTGTTTCAACATGGGGACAAAGGAGTTATTGAGAATAGCTACTACTTTTGTCAATGATGGCCTTTTTTCCTGCAGAATAATTAGCATATTTGGAAATGGAGGTAACAATCATGTGAGAAATACAAGAGGAGAAAAACTTTTTCTTGTCTGACTGACAGATGTGATATACACGTAGGACAAAATCACAAATGCCAAAGTGAATAGCGAAGTAATCCAAACAAAGTAAAGGCCAATTACTTCTAGGAGCCTTGCATCTGAGAATATGGTTGTACAAGGGAAAGATAGTCACATGCAAAGTGGTCAGTGATATTAGAAGCACAGTTATCCGGCTGGAGCAGAAGTATAAGGGGTAGCATAAATGACCAGAAACATGCCCAGTCATGCACAGAGTGTAAACAGGTTGCAGAGATTCCTGTCTTTGATGGTTGTGTAATGAAGGGGTTTGCAAATGGCAACTTAGTGGTCAAGGGACATGGCAGTTAGGATGGGAAGTTCAGCCACCTCCATGAAAAGAAAGAAAAATTCTTGGGCTATACAATTATTATGAGAAATGTTTTTGTCTTTGGTAATAATTGCCCTCAGAAATCTAGGAATATATATAGGTGTAAAGGAGAGTTCTAAGAAAGAGAAGTTCCAGGTAAGAAATACATAGGCATGTGTAGATCCATAGATCATCACCAGGTTAGAGTGATGATTAGTCAGGTTTCCAGTGACACATATATGTATGTGATGAATAAAAAGATGAAAATCACAATCAGAAGATCAGGATCATCATAACGGCCCAGCAGGACAAACTGATCATTTTGTGCTTGTTCATTTCCTTCTCTTTTCTTTCCTCTTTTTTTAGCAATATGTGACAGTGTTAATGGATCTGGAGAACATTAGGTTAGATGAAATAAGTCAGTCACATGACAGAAGAACAAAAAAAGGATAAATCCACTTTTATGAAGTGTTAAAATTGGTCAAACTCATAGAAATGGAGGATAGATGGTGGCTGCCTTGGGTCAGGTTGGAGTGGCCAATGGGGAATTGATGGTAGCTGCTATAAAGTTCCGTTCTGTGGGGCTCCTGGGTGGCTCAGTTGGTTAAGTGTCTGACTTTGGCTCACATCATGATATCTTGGTCCATGAGTTCAAGCCCTGTGTCAGGCTCTGTGCTGACAGCTCAGAGCCTGAAGCCTGCTTTGGATTCTTTGTCTCCCTCTCTCTCTGCCCCTCCCCCACTCATGCTCTGTCCCTCTCTCTTTCTGTCTCACTCACTCACTCAAAAATACACATTAAGAAGAAAAAGTTAAGTTCTGTTAGAGGAATAAGTTCTGAGAATGTTGAAGATGAATATTGTTGAAGAACATTGTTTGCTGTAGTACATTTGCTTACAGTTAATACTATATTGTCCTTTTAAGAAATAAGAGGGTAGATCTTGTGTTAAATATTCTCACCACTTAATAAATATAATTTGTACTGATTCCAAACTATAGAGGTTAGATATAAAGACCAATATTAACAATAACAATCACTGCTATTTATTGTTAGCTGTTTATACTATATGCCTGACAGGTTCATTTCCATCCCTAAGTACATTATATATGCCAGATTTATCTGACACCTGCCTTATCAATGGGGAACTATATGTTGAGAGGTGATAGAAACCCTCAGTTTGCCAACTATTTGCCTTATTTAGCATACAAATTATACTTCAGAGAAGATGAAATTGAGAAACTATGCATAGGTTTTCCCTTACATTTTGAGTCTCCTTCATTTTTCTATAATTTATTTTGTTTGTTTCTCAACAACTCCTGTGATGTATTCCTCAATTGAATAAATTGCATAGTGATCATTAGGCATGTTGGGCTACTAATTAGGATTGTAGTATATTTTCTATTACTAAAAAGTAGTTCATATAATTTAGATTACATTTTAAGTTTCCACAATTCTTATTTAATGTACACACACACACACACACACACACACACACACACACATCTTTCCAAAATACTTTAGGCACTTAATGCCTTACATAGAGTGAGTGGAAGAATATTATCAGGTGATATTTTATTTTATATGAAATAGATAAATTTTCTTCTTATGAAGCTTTTATTTTCTATGAAACCTAAATGATGTTGTTTAGGCATTAAATAATTTAGATACATGTCCTGTTGGAAAGTTGTCCAAAACTAGAGAAGAAGCTATACATATGTATTTCAGCATAGTCAGAAAATGGAGCTTACCCTCCATGGAATTAGAGAAAGTGACTTATCTTACATACCCAAAACAGATATTGCTTCACTATTGTCACACAATATGTGTATACATGTATATGCATATATATATTTACCTGTATATCTACCTATATCTACTGAGTACAGGATTTGGAAATATGAAGATGTATTTATATTGTTAAAGATCTACACTTATTTTAGCCAATAGGTAAATTACATGCACATACTCCATTAAGTGAGCAGTATTTCTTGGTTTTTAAATGAAAGCATTCACATGTTCCATAAATCATATGGCAGTTGAATAATTTTTTCCCTAGAGAAATGGCAAGATGTTTAAGGAAAATTCTGTCAAATATCAATGAAATAATAAAATTGTGTTTTCTGTATAGAGTAAGTAAAATATCATAACAATATTTACACAGTGTCCCCTCCATTCCTGGTGATAATGGTTTTCCTAAACAAAACTTAAAGTACAACTTTATCTTATAAAACAATTATTGCTCGAGAAGTTGCAACTAACAAAGTGTTCAGAAAATGGAACCTTTAGAAAGACGTATGAAATTACTGCAATTGAATGGGAAATATATTATAGTGCTTGTAAGCTGTTAAAAACAGAGAGCAAAAGTATAAGGATGACAGGAAGGCCATTGTGATTTGAAGAAGTTCCTTGAATTTCATGTTTGTATATTTTAAATTGCTGTGCAAGTGTGTGTCTAAGTTATGACACCACAGCATTTCATTTGCTTGAGAAAAATACTATCTTCCTTGCCTTGTCCATGAAGGCTTGCCTGACTTGCTGATTCCTTAGGCTGTAAATAAAGGGGTTCAGCATG
>NW_024419457.1:0-6681 GCF_014898765.1 Herpailurus yagouaroundi
GGGGGGAACTTCCCTGCAGGATGTGTGCTCTGGGCGCGGAGGAGAGCGGAGGAAAGTGACGGAGGAGCTGAGGAAGGAGGCTCTGGGTCTGCCGGCTGCTTGCTGGGGGAAGGTGACTTGGTAGCAGAAGGGGGCTGGAGCCTTCCCCCCCCCCCCCCCCCCCCCAGCTGCAGGCGCCCCGTCCCTGCCTTGCCCGGGCTCCCAGCTGGCCTCTTTCCTCTTTCCGGGGAGGAGAGGGGCCCTGTGGCGGCCGGCCGGGGGGGCGGGGGGCGGCCCTCACCTCTCCACGGTCTCGCAGAACAGCACAATGACCTCCTGCTGCACGTAGTACTCCCTGGGCGACTTCACAGGCACCATGGCAGAGACGTAGCTGCAAACACAGCCGGCGAGTGAGGGCTGCCCGCCGGCCACGCGTCCCCCCGCCACCTCTCAAATGAAAGCCACGTCAGCTTCCTACGTGCACGCCTCCCAGCAGGGCCGTGTCTATTTTAAAGCAGGGTCAGCCTGGTCCAGTGCCTCCTGGCCCCCGGCCCTGCCCGGTCTGGGCCCCGACCGCCCACTTCTGCGACGCCCCTGCCCGGGCACCCACCCTGGTGAGCGCGTGAGAATCAGTGCAAGAATGAACGCGCGTGTGGGTGGGTGAACCACGGGGTGGGGGTGGGGGTGGGGGCGGCCAGGACTGGGCGGTGTGAGCATGGGGGCCTCACGGGCAAGTGACACTTTGTCCAAATGTCCCCCGGGGTGACAACGTGTTTCTTTCCTTCTGAGTCAGTAGCTCTAACTTTTCCTCGTTATAAAAGCTTATCTGGAAGAGGACACAGAAAACAACTGTCCGCGCTCCCACCTCCTAGAGAGAACCGCCTTTAACATCCAGGCTGGTTTCCTTCCCGAGGTCATCGGGTCACACGATGGACGGCTTTTACTAACTGGGATCACCGTGGTGTGGATTTGGGGTCCCACTGTTTCTCGCCTACTGCGAGCGTGTCCGCGCCTGTGGGAGCTGGTGGCGTGCCTGACTCCCGCTCCTGCACTTCTCCAAAGCCCTGCGAGGAGGCCCCCAGGCCCCACCTGTGTCCTCTGAGGAAGGAGCAGGTGACGGCAGCCCGTGGGGAGTGGGAGGGAGGCACTGGCTGGACAGCGGGCAGGAAGGGACAGGTGGAGCTCACGGCAGGTGGTGGTGCTGGGGGATGGGGGAGAGAGCACCCTGTGATCCTCACAGACCCCCCTAACCTGGGGAGGTGCCCTCGCCCTCATCCCAGGCAGCTGGAGCGTCCCCGTGGCCCAGAAGCCATGGCCACCTCTCCCTTGCTCTGCCGTGCCCCAGATCTGAGAGCATGGAAGTGATGCTCGGGTGTTTGTGGGGTGAGTGGGTGAACAGGTGGGATCAGGGGGCAGCTGGCGACCAACAAGCCCCATACGGTGAGCCCAGTCACCAGGGGAGGTGAGGCAGGAGGTCAGAGGTGAGAGGTCAGAGGCAGGAAGTGAGGCAGGTGGCCAGAGGGGGGAGGTCGGAGTCAGGAAGCGAGGTGGGAAGCAGAGGGTAGAGGTCAGAGGTGGGAAGTGAGGCAGGAGGTCAGAGGTGGGGGGTGGGTCAGAGGCGGAGGCGAGGCAGGAGGCAGAGGGGAGCAGCAGAGCCTCTGGCGGGCGGCACGTCCACTCTGGGTGACGGCTACTTGCAGGAAGCTCCCGGGTCTTTAGCGCTGGGGTGCATCAGGGAGAGGCAGAGGGGGTGGGCCAGACCCCCGGGAAGGTCACCTAGCCTGACCCCCCAGCGGCCCCGCGTTGGGCCTCCGGGGTTAACTACGTGGACTGATGGCCCTGAACCGCCATCAGTGGGCGTGTGCAGCTTGAATACCGGGACCCAGGACGCGCTGCAGGGCTGGGGCCTCCCCCTCAGGGTCACCTCAGCTCGAACTCAGCAAACAGGACGTCGAAGTGCCTCAGCGCCTCCCTCATCTTCTCCGTGTAGGTGCTGAGGTCCCGCAGCGCCTGATCGCGGAGGGCGCCCCGCACGTCCTCCAGGCTGCGCGTCAGCTCCTTGGCCAGCGGGCGCATGGCCATGCTCTCCAGCTCGCGGTTCATGATGATGGAGCCGGCGGCCAGGCACTGTGGGCAGAGCACGCGGGGCGGGTCACTCAGAGCCTCCTGGAGCCCGACGGCCCGGGGTCCTTCCTCCCCCCACCCGGCTCTGCAGAGCCCGAGCTCAAGAGCCGCCACGGAGGGCTGTAGTGCCAGAGCCGCGGAGACCGTGATGCGGGACAGGAAGGCACAAGAGCGGTGGCTGGGCCTGGCTGTGACCCCCCTCCCCTGGGCCCCGCTCCCAGGAGCACCCTCGCCTCCTACTGTCTCCTCGCTCTGGGGCCAGCGGTCTCTCCTAACCCAGAGTAGCCACGGCCGCGACAGCACATACTCCCCCTGTGGCTGATAGGGTCCCCCACACAGACCCGGACGTGGGCAGAAAGGGAAGGCCGACCCACCGAGGCTCTTGGGTCTGGGGGCTCCATGCAGGGGCCCCGCTCAGGTGACTCCTGCCCCCTCCACGCCCAGCCCACAGACTGGGGGTGGGTGCCCGGGAGTCCCTGACACCACGTTGGGGTGGCACTCGGGGCCAACCGGGCTCCCTGACCCCACTGCCCTTTCTAGGCAGTAAAGACGCCCCGCTTCCACAAATGCTCACAGACCTTCCTGTGAGCCAAGACTCATCAGTGCGGCACGCCCGGCTTTTGGGTGATAAGGAGGGTCCCTCCGTGCCCGCAAATCTGCCCACACCTGTCCTGGGCTGTGGGAGGCAGGTCACAGGCCTGTGTGGGCTGCGTGCACCTCCCCAGCTTCTTCCACTCGTCCAGTGGCCTGGGGTACTCGTCAGACCCGGGTCCTGGCCAAGGGGCGGCCGCGCAATCCCCGCGTGGGGCTGTGGTGCTGTGGGACTCCCCTGCCCACCTTGGGCCAGCACCCATCACCGTCTTATCCTGTCAGCAGTGACCCAGAGGGGAGCTGGGACTACAAGCACTTTCCCGGGGGGCGGAGTGTGGTGTCGCTGACTTCCCACCCACCCTGGAGGGGAGCGTGGAGCTGGCTGGCACCGGGACCACATGGCAGAGACGGCGCCCAGTGCCACGGGGCCCAGGACCTACATCATGTCATGGCTCCACAGCTCCCTGCCCCTGGGACCCACTCGACAGCGGTGAGAACTGAGACCAGAGACAGGGCTAGCCTGCCTGGGGCCACCCACACCAACTGGGGCCTTGGCGAGGACACCCTCCCACCAGGCGGCTCGGGCGAACGGGGTGAGAGGGGTCAGGTGGGGGACACACAGGGCCAGGCCGTGCCCGAGGAAGACAGGGCATTCCCGAGATTCACTGGGAGGAAGGCAGAGACAGGCTGAGAACCCCAGCACGGCCAAGGGAGGGGTGGCAAGGTGCGGGTACGGGAAACAGCTGGCTGGGGTGAGGCCGGTCCGGCCACCACGGGTCAGGCACCCTCCTCTCAGGCTGCAGTCTCCTCGCTGGGAGATGAAGGTCAAGGTCTGAGGGGTGGAGGGGGTGGTGGCTCCACTGAGGCACCCGAACGCAGCTCCCAGCCCCCCGGGCAAGAATGACCCCTCCTGTCAGAGGGCGAGGGAAACACTGCTCCTAATTTAGGATTGTTGCAGGTAAGAACCACCTGGAGACCCTTCACATCTGGGGGCCTGAGAACCTCACAGAAATTGCACATGAAGCTTCGTGTCCATATTGGCCTATGTAGATCTGGAGGGAGCAGGTTCATGGCTTTCCCACACCTCCAAAGGGGCGTGCAGCCTAATCAGAACGTGCCGTCCGTCCGTAACCCACGGCGGGTGGGGCTCTTGAAGGGGGAGGGAGACACCAGGTCCCTGCCCCTGCAGGTGCACACAGGTGCGGCCCAACGCCCCACACCGTGACCCTGGACCCAGCTGGCTGCCCGCTACCTCGGCCCCAAACCACAGCTGGCCCGCCAGGCTGTCATGCCGGATCTCCTCGGGGAACTTGACGCAGAAATCCCGTGGGGCTCGGTCCTGGGGGATGCACACGTCCATGATCTGGTTAATGATGTTTAACACGTTGTCCTGAATCAGAAACAGAGAAAGGGCGCTAAGACACAGCCCAGCTGGTGGCCGTCAGGTACTGCTTGAAAAATATGAAAAACACATACAGTGCGTTTTCCTGTTCTTTGAGATCATGAGGGTGATGTGGCAATGGATCCCTGCTTGCTCTGCAATTGCTACAAAAAGTTCGCATGGTCCGGAAGCACCCAGAGTGAAGTCCCGCTCCCCCTTGCCCACGCCCCTTCCTCACACTCATGTAGCCAGAGCGCGGGCAGTGCTGTGCCTATTACTCTGTGATCTCCTCTGCTCACCGCGGGCCTGGGGGAGCCTCCCACGTCACCACGTAGATTTTTCCTCGCCCTTTGTACCGGCCGCTGGCCGTATGCCTTTGTCTTCCCCTGCTGACCCACGCCCACTCCCTGCAGCCGAGGCCACGAGGACTGTCCCTGAACACCTCTCTCGCAACACCTGTACATGAATTTCCTACGACAGAGCCGGAGAAATGGCACTGCTAGGTGGACAGGTACACAAAAAGTTCACTTTGAACCGCCACAAGCCTGTGTCATCCTGGGTCTGTTCGCAATACAGACAAGCTCTGCTGTCCGGGAGTAAGGCCACCGAGGGACAGTATGTAAAACCAGGCTTCTCAAACCCGCCACAGAGGACTCCAAGGCCTGTCCTGTGTGAGGGCCTCCCCCTGCACCAGTGACCACAGGGGCCGGGGCATCTGGCAGACTCAGCAACCAGGGCTGGGGGCAAAGCCACTGTCCTCTCTGAACCTCAGTTTTGTAGACAGAGCAGGCTGAGCATCCCCTCAGACTCTTCTCGAACCAGCAGATCAATCACGGCAACATGTCAGTCAGCCAGCGAGGAAGAAGTGCCCCCTTCCTTCCAGGAGGTGGAGACCCTGACTCCGCCCCTGATGGCTGTGCAACCTGGGACGGGCCGCTTAACTTCTCTGATCGTCCAGGAGGCCTGAAAAAGGAGACCAGCCCTTCAGGAGGGCTGTGTGAGCTGGAGGCTGTAAGACTCTTGGCTCCATTTGGCCCACAGCAAGTCTTAATACATGGTAATTTTTGTTCTAAAGACTCCTGAGAATTATTTTACTTAATTTCCTCATGTTCAAAACACAAAGGATAAGAAGCTGTTTTGAACTCTTTGGACATATAAGGGAAACATGCTCATTTTATTGCTTCTTAAATCACATTCATTCTTTTCTTAAAATCATCCTGTTCTTTACACATCTACCATTCACTGTCTAGAATTATAGGAACATTGAAAGTTTAGTTTTTTTCTTTAATTTGCTAAGGATAAAATTAAGGCACATTTACCACAGGAAAATTGGAAACAGTGGAAAACACAGAAGCAGGGAAAGTGTCGCCGGAGGAAAGACCGCACGTTGGGCACGGTTCCTTTTCAGTCTTGTATTCTGCCGCTGCCACGGTCGCTCGCCTGCCCGTCTCCACAAGCCCCACCTGTGATGGACAGGTATGTACGGTCCCAGCACACGGGCTGTCCCAGCACTGTCTCTCTCTCTCTCTCAAAAATAAATAAACATTTAAAAAAAAGGAAGCAGATATGGAAGATCACTACAGGTGGGAAGCATGACCTTTCTAATGCAAAAGTCAATGCATTAAACCCTGAAGGAAATTCTGCCTCACAACACAAAAACTAAAAATAAAATTCAACCAACGTCAAGTGGTGCCGCTGGGAGTTCCTTTTTAAAGGCTTTCTGGGTAGGAAAGCCCCTTTCTGGTGATTCAACAAGCTAACGAACAAATAGGGGCAGTCACAATAGTTAGCACTAGGTGTTTGTCTGCTATTAGGGGGAGCCAGGGCTCTGACCTCCTGTGAGCTGCTTGGACCCACTCCCCACCCTGCCTGGCCCACCAGGACATCAGCTGCCCGAGGGTGAGGGCAGGGTCTCCTTCTAGTCTCAGCTGGGCCCCCAGTGCCCAGAACCGTGCTGAACACAGAGTGTGTCTCAGCAAGCAGTTGCAGGACCTCCAATTCCGGCCAATGTGCAAGTGACAGGAACCGAATTTGCTTCCCTCAAGCAACAACAACAGTAACGGGAAAAGCAAGACTATGGTTCCCAAGACGCTAGCCACCAGGCAGAAGAGAGATGGGCAGGACAGCCCTGATTGCCTGGCTCACGGCCCAGAGCAACCGTTCAGGGCCCAGCCCAGAGGGAGGGCCCCCAGGCGGGACCCAGCAGACTCCCCAGTGAAGAGCAGAGCTGAGAGTCCAGAGGACTGGGACAGTAGAAGAAGAGGCCCTGAGCCAGAGGACAGAGAGCTGCCCAGGGAAAACCATGCGGACCCGGGAGGGCCCTGCGAGGACACATGCCCGCGAGACCAGCAAGGACGCAACGCATGCAGTGGAGGCAGCGGTGGCCAGAGCTCAGTTCCGTTCATGGGGCCGAAGGCAGAGCGCCCAGAAGTGTCACGGCTGTGGCGATGAGGGTGGTTGGCACCAGATTAAACTCAGCTCTGACCCCCCTAACTTTTTTTTTTAACGTTTATTTATTTTTGAGAGAGAGAGAGACAGGGCATGAGCAGGGAAGGAGCAGAGAGAGAGGGAGACACAGAACCTGAAACAGGCTCCAGGCTCTGAGC
>NW_024419458.1:0-3884 GCF_014898765.1 Herpailurus yagouaroundi
GGGACTGCCCCCACTTCAGACACCAGTCATGAGTCAGGCATTCCCAAACCTGCCACGCATCTCCAGCCAGCTAAAAATTTAAGGTTGCCTCCAAGTCCCTCTGCTTCAATATTTGCTGGGATGACTCACAGAACTCGGAAAGTGCTATATGTATGATAGTCATCGATAATTAATTAATTTCTATATTGGGACCTAAAAAATTGTAGGCCACATTAGTGGCCTGGCCCACATCACAAATCTAAACCTAAATCAGCCTGCTCTTATGTGAAACATCCAGCAAGGAAACCAAACATACACCAATCACAGTCCTCCAATGCAGCTTCAGGTAGCCGATCTTACCCTGTATTCAGCACCTCCTGGTCTTCCAAGGAAATCCCTGACCTCCTAGCCAATCATGCCCTGTTTCTGCACTGCCTCTTCTAAAAGTCAATCTTGCCCCAAATCCATCAGAAAGAGCACTCCATTCCCTGCATGGGAGGCTCTGTCCTCCCCAAATCAAGGGTTGTCTTCCCTGGAATAAACGACAGCAAACTCGTTACTAAATTGTTTTAGTTTTGTCGTTTCACATTTTATTGTAAAGGATAGCAATAAAGAGCCACATTAAGGCATCCATAGGGCAGGGTTTGGGAGGACTGCCCATACAGTAGCTTTTGTCCCCCACAAAGAAGCTCCCAGGAGCTCCTCCAGGTGTTTAATCAGGGCTTCACTACCTAGACTTGGTTGATTAAATCATTGGCCACATGACTGAACTCAATCCCCAGTCAGCCTCCTTCCTCTCCCTAGGGGTTGGGCTGCTAAGCGTTTCCATCCAATCACATAGTTGGTCTTTCAGAGGTGTCCAGTCCCCCATTTTGAAGTTCTGTGGGGAACCCTTGCCCAGAGTTGCCCCCTTAGTGTAATAAGGACACTCCTACCACTTAGGAATTCTTAAAGGTTTCTGAAGCTCTGAGCCAGGAACCTGAGACAAAGACCAGGTGAGTGTGTGTGTGTGTGTTCATGTTTATTTTTGGGAGAAAGAGTGCATGCACGCACACAAGAGTGGGAGGGGCAGAGAGAGAGGGAGACACAGAATCCGAAGGAGTCTCCAGGCTCTGATCTATCAAAACAGAGCCCAATGTGGGGCTTGGACCCACAAGCTGTGAGACCATGACCTGAGCTGAAATTGAATGCTTCCCTGATGGAGCCACCCAGGCGCCCCCTGAGTGTACTTTATACCACAGCTTCCAATGACCAAAGCTTGAACAATCTAAGCAACTAAATAATTTGCAGAGCACTGAAGTATAACACAAGGTATAAAATAAGTATAAATGAGTTCATGCTGATATGGGTAACCAATTGAATAAACACATAAATGAAGGAGAAGTGACACAGCTTCCACACAGAAGAATGGCAGATAATAAACGGGGCTACTCAGCCCTCCAGGATGTGGAGCTTAGTTCAACAGCACACCCCTACCCTCAAGTACCATCGTCCCCCACCGCCCCCTCACTTGACTGTGGGCTGTGTTTAGAGTTTCCCAAAGAAGAGAGTATGGAAAGGCATGCATGGTAATTTTACAGTGGAGGAGTCTGGTGAACATGACCTTAACTAACTGATCACGATTAACATCATCCAAGGTAACTCGTGTTGATTGCAAGAAACCTCTCAGACTGTATGCCGTGATGAGATGTGATATTCTTCTCAAGAATCCATAAACGCAGTCTATCCAGGAGAACAACTTCAGGGGCGCTTGGGTGGCTCAGCTGGTCGAGCGACTGACTCTTGATTTCAGCTCAGGTCATGATCTCACAGTTAGTGGGATCAAGCCCCAGGTCAGGCTCTGTGCTGACCGTGTGGAGCCTGCTTGGGATTCTTTCTTTCCCTCTTTCTGCCCCCCCGTCCTCCTTATCAAATAAATAAACTTAAGGAAAAGAAAAAGAAAACTTCTGAGAAATTCAACTTTAGAGGCATTCTAAAATGTGAGGGACCAGTATACCTCAAACCTCTCATGAAAAACAAGGAAAGTGTGAGAACGTGCTCCACTGAGCAGAGGAGACTGGGGAGACAGGACAGGTACATATAATGTAAAATCTTGGATGGATCCTGATCAGAAAAATGACTGTGTTAAAACCATTGAAATGTAAGTAAAGTCTGGAGTTATTTAACTATGACATAGCGATGTAGGTTCCCTAGTTGTGAAAATGAACTATGGTAAGGTTAAGGTGGTAGCATTGGGGGTTCTGGGTGAGAGATATTTTGGAACTCACAGTGTTACATTTACAAATTTTCTGCAAATCTAAGTTATTCCAAACTAAAATGTTTACTTTGAAAAACTTGCAAATGTTTATGACTTAATAACAGTGAATTATGTTAACCTCTTCTTTTTAAGTGTTTTAAATCTTTATTTTTGAGAGTGAGAGAGACAGAGTGTGAGCAGGGGAGGAACACAGTGAGGGTGGACACAGAATCTGAAGCAGTCTCCAGGCTGTAAGCTGTCAGCACAGAGCCTGACACGGGGCTTGAACTCATGAACTGCGAGTTCATAACCTGAGCCAAAGATGGACACCCAACTGCGTGAGCCACCTAGGCACCCATAAAATCTTTGTTTTTTTTTAATTTTCTATTTTTATGTAATCTCTACACCCAATATGGGGCTCAAAGTCACCATCCGTAGATTAAGAGATGCATACTCTACTGACTGAGCCAGCCAGGTGCCCATAAAATAGTTCTATGTTTCAGTTAATATCTTTTTTTTCCTTTCAATGGTGTCTATTGCCTTGGTAGTGATTTCAAAAGCGATACTATCCCTTTTTAAACAAAATATGTTCATATACTCCAGCTTCTCATATACTCCTGCTACTCGTCTCCTGCACCAAGCCTGATGAACTGGTCCTCCATAACCTCAAGCTGGAAAAGCAGAAGTCCATCTTGAAATCTCCTTCTCACCAACACAGCCAACTGCCATCAAGATTTAACACAGAACAGTCTACCTTGTAAACATCTCAAAAGTCATTCAGTCTTTTCCCACATACGCAATCTGTTTACTGGCTGCACCTGCACCCTTTCTAAAATTCAGCTGACACGTCTTCCTATGTTCCTCTTTGTCGCCCACAGTTTACTCTTCAAATATTGACCAGAAAATATTTTCATGCACTCATCTTGCCCCATAAGCATATTTCAAACATCCACAATTTCTCTTAGATATGAGGCATAACATTCATTGCATAGCCTCCAAAGCCAGCAGTAAGTAAACCTGGTTTTCCCTCCACCCTCACCCCAGGCCATGTGCATCATAAATCAGGATTTACAATTGCAATCTCAAGTATATCTTGGGAAAATTTAATATCTCAATTTGAAAATTACACATTCAGTGGTATTGCCAGTATGTTCACATTATTTCAGGACTGATTTATGGAATCTTAACTTCTCCACTGTTACCATTTAAAAAAATACAACTATTGGGGCGCCTGGGTGGCTCAGTCAGTTGAGCATCCAATTTCAGCTCAGGTCATGATCTCACAGCTTGTGAGTTCGAGCCCCGTATCAGGCTCTGTGCTGACAGCTTGGAGCCTGCAGCCTGCTTCAGATTCTGTGCCTCCCTCTCTCTCTGCCCCAACCCACTCGCATTCTGTCTCCCTCTCAAAAATAAACATCAAAAAAATTTTAAATAAAAAAAACAACTATATAAATATACACATATTAAATACAGATGATTTCATGTACCATGCTCTTTAGTATTTCATATTAAGCTGATGTCAGTGTCTCACTCACCCATCTCTCTGCAATGAAACTGGCTCATTATGGTTCTTAACATTCCTTGAGGTCTCACTGCATCAGTGACTGAACAGGTGGAAGACGATTCATATATCCCTGATGAGATGAGGGAATTATGTATTTCTTCCACA
>NW_024419459.1:0-9472 GCF_014898765.1 Herpailurus yagouaroundi
GGTCGCCCCGCCGCCGCACGTGTTCCGGCGGGTTGGGCCCCGGTCCTGGCCCAGCCCCGCCGGGGCCCTCTCTGTGCAGGCGCCCGGCGCCCCCACCGCCTCCCTTCCGGGTGCCCGCTCTGCGCCCCCGCGTCGAGCCCCGTCCCCCGGGGGCGGCCCCCTTCCCGCACTCAGCTTCCGTCCCCCCCTCCCTAAACGTGTCCTCACGGCCCCCCTGCGCCTCCCGGGGACCCCCGGCGCTCACCCGAGTGGCCACTCCCCAGGGCCCCCTCCCCCAGCGGCCAGGTGACAAGCCCTCAGCCCGGGGACTGGGACTTATTTCTGCAACCAGCTCGCGTCTCCCCTGCTCTCCGCTGCTGCAAAGAAAGACCCCAGACCCACCGACGGGTACCTGGACGTGGCGCGCGGACCCGTGACGCTCTCCTCTTCTGCAGAAACGCCCCCTCCCCCTGTTGCTCACCCTCAGCCTCTCCCCCGAGAACCCGGGCTCCCCGGCTGTGGGGAGAGACCCCGGCTCCTGCTGTAGAGCCTCGGACCACTTCCATTCTGGTGCGCCAGAGCCATCTTGAGTGATGGCAGAGGCGCTCCCTACTAGCCTTCTCGTGCCAGTTTCTACCTTCCCAGGTCCGTTTACCGGGGCCTTCAGACACTCTGTCAGGTGCCGTGCTAGACGCTGCCTGGGAGGTTGGCCCGGCCCCGCAGGAGACAGACAGGGAAGCTAGAATGCGAACAGGTTGCAGAACAGGTGGGGGGGGGGGGAAGTCGTATCGGATTCCCCCACTCTTGGTCCGGCCACCTGTGAGTCACCAAATTACCTCACCTGTGGGCCCCTTCTCTGGGGTGGAATCCGGGAATGTGCATTTCACGAGCAGGTCAGGAGAGCACTTAAGTTTGGGAGGCTCAGCCTTGGGTGGTCCGGCTCATCAGGGTAAGAGACCTGTGGGTGGGAAGAGGGGGCAGGCGACACCGTGCTCTGGAGGTGGGCTCTGATCCGCCTTCCCTGC
The DNA here is from genome assembly GCF_014898765.1 of Herpailurus yagouaroundi. Taxonomy (NCBI): domain Eukaryota; kingdom Metazoa; phylum Chordata; class Mammalia; order Carnivora; family Felidae; genus Herpailurus; species Herpailurus yagouaroundi. Next base: position 1,005 of record NW_024419459.1, read on the forward strand.
AAGCCTGATTGCCTTCACCTTCTCCGACTCTCCTTACGAGCTAGTCCCTAACCAACCTCCCCGGTGCTTCCACGGAGTCAACCTGAGGGCTTATGGAAAATGCGAGGCCCTGCCCCCCTCTTAAATGGAAACCTGGGGCGTTGAGTCCGGAAATTGGATTCTTAGAGGCCCCCCTGATTTTTTTGCGTGGTAATGTTTTGCTAGCCCAAGGGATCGGTGGATGGGGCCAGAGCAGGGAGGGGTTGGGCACCTTTTCTGTAAGATTAGGTATTGTATCCTCCGGTCCTCACGCCTCACCAGAGGGCGGGCAGTTTGCTGGACTCACGCCCCACCTCCTGGTGGGTCTCAATTTTTATGTTAAAAGGAGCAGGTCGGGGCTCCTCGAGCTGCCCCGTTTACCCTAGAGGAAGCTTCTTAGCGTCTCCCTGCTGGTTCTCAGTGCCCTCTCTTCCCCACGCCTCTTTTAGCCCTTGCTGGTACCTTCTTCAGACGCTAGGTTTGGGCAAAGTCTCGGCAGCTCTCTTCCTTAGCTTCCCCCCTCCCCCACTTGTCCATCCCACCTAAAGGAAGGCAGCACTCGGATTAGCTGGCACGGCCAGGTTGCTCTAAATTTAATCACCAAGTAGCTAGCGTTTACTGAGCACCAGCTTGGTGCCAGCACTCGGTTCCTGAGCGCGTTTGTGGCACCTGCCCCTCCCCCACTCTGGTCCTTGGGCTTTGGGCGCAGCACCATCCATCCTTCGGTGTGAGCCCCAGGCCTTGCTACAGGTAACCGTTGGTGGCCGCATCTGTGCTCTGCTCAGCTGTGTTGCCTTGTAATTTCTCTGCCCTCCTCTGGGACGAAGACTTTGAGACGTGCTCTTTTTCGGTGGCTTCCATTTTGCCTTGGTGTGCCGAGCAGTCAGGCAAGCCTTCAGTTGTCAGTGCTAGAATTTAGACGACGACGCGTAAATGCTTAGACGGACGGCAGGGCAGGCTCGTCTGCGAGGATGTCTTGGTGGCTCCCCTCTTGAATAACGTCTTCCCTGGTCTTGGAATCGCCAGGTGCGCTTCTGTGAGACGCATGCAGGCTGGGGACGGGGTCTGTTCCCGTGATGGAGCAAACGAGTCGCCTGCCGTACGGCCCGGGTGGTTCCATTGTCACGCTGAGACCTAATTGAGCTGCAGCGTGGGCTGGCTTGCAGCGCGTCTGGGTGCACTTCGGGCCTCTGCAGTCAGGCAGGGCTGGCTCTGGCTTACGCTTCCCGGCGGGGTCTTGCGGTCCCCTCACCAGGGACAGCGTGCCTTTTGCGCTGTGGGCATCCTGGAGGCAGGCTTCGAGTCTGCGCCCGGCACCCAGAGGCCCAGAAGCCCCCCCCGGGGAGGCGAGGACCCGCGGGGGGCTGCTCTTGTGTGTTTTCAAATACGGCACTTAACCCTGCCGCGGCCCTTGTGAGCATTTGGACGCGTTCCCAAATTTCTACACCCTGCAGCTCGGTCTCCTGTAATTTGGGTGGGTTTGTTTTTCTACCGTTTCAAGGGCTCTTTGAAAAAAATTGCATTTTGTTTGCCTGGACTGGGCCGCATTCCTACGGACCCGGGTAACAGTAGGGGGCACCCTTGAAGCTGGGGCCTTGGATTGCGATCACAAAAGGGCCTGGGGCAGGGCGTCCACCTCTGAGAAGCGTTTGTTAGCCTCTGAGAAGCGTTAGCGCAGAGCGAGGGCCACCGCTGGCTTCCTCGTTTGGGAACTGCGCGTCTGCTACAGGGCTCGGTGAGATGGTCAAAAGGTTTTTATCCTTTTCTCTGGGAGTTACTTTTTCACAATGTGCTTTGTTTATGGGCCTTAGTCTCCCACTGTAGGTTTTGAGTAGCAGGCGGCTCTTCCCACTGTGAGTCTGCGCTTGGAGCCGTGAACTCCCCTGCTCGCGTCTCTCTGCCCGGTGGGCTTCAGAGCCATGGCAACGGAGGAGAAGAAGCCAGAGACGGAGGCGGCCAGAGCACAGCCCACCCCTTCCTCCTCGGCCACGCAGAGCAAGGCGCGTCCCTGAGGGCTCCCGGGGAAGTGCCAGGGGCGCACAGGCTGGGACGCGCCTTGGAGATGTTACTTCAAAGTCTGCTGTCCCCTCTCAGTTAGATCCTGGGGTTTTGGTCGCTGACCATAGACCTAATCGAGTGCTTGTTTGCCGAGTCGAGGATCCCCAGACCTGTCCCCTGGGAAGGGGCTTTATCAATAACGTGGATCCTCGGTCCTGATCGTAAGATTCTGTTCAGGGCCCACAGAGCCTCTTACTAAGCGCCCTGCCTGGCTCCACGGTCCTGACGCCAGGGCGGGTTCGCAGACCCCTCCTGTGGACACCAGGCAGCGCGCAGAAGCCTTTACGCAAGGCTGCAGCCTTGAGGTTTGCCTCGCGGGAGGCTGCACCTGCTGCGCCTCCGTGGCGCGGCAGTGGCAGGGGGCTTCGGGCCGCTTTGGGGTGGGTGAGGGGCGGCTGAGGGGACGTCGTGAGCTCAGGTTGAAACACGTTCAGTTTGAAAGGTGACTTCCAGAGAGTTCTAGCAGGCACTTGGAGTACGGACGTGGAGCTCAGAATAGGGGGGGGTCACAGCGGTTAACTGTTTGATGACTAGGATTGTCTCTTCAACAGCCCACTCCTGTTAAACCAAACTATGCCCTGAAATTCACCCTGGCTGGCCACACGAAAGCCGTGTCCTCCGTGAAATTCAGCCCGAACGGCGAGTGGCTGGCGAGTTCGTGTACGTATCTATCAATCACCGGGGCCTCGGCGCTCGGGAGTCCGTCTGGGCCGAGACCGGAAGCTGGGGACGCCTCCCCTGGGGCATTGCAGCAAGCCGTGTGCCCCCCGCTGTACCCGGAGCCCGTTGCCACCCTGAAGTGACAGGGGCCTGGGGGAGAGGGCAGGGCACGGGCAGCTGTGCCACAGCGCTGCCTGTCCCCGTGCACGGGGCACGTGCAGGGCTCCTGAGGGGTTCGTGCTGTTTCCCGGGGCTCTTGTGGGAAGCCCAGATTCTGTACTCGGGATGACTGGACCAGCTCAGTTCCTTTGTCTTCCTTTCTTTCAGCCGCTGATAAGCTCATTAAAATTTGGGGAGCATATGACGGAAAGTTTGAGAAAACCATATCTGGCCACAAGCTGGTAGGTGTGCACCCCGTATGCCGAGACTGACTTCCCGCTGGGGCAGGGCCAGCGGTCCCGGGGGTGGGGCCCGTCCCTGGGGCTCGGCAGGTTAAAGTGGAAGCTTCTTCCCCCCGAGTTTTTGATAGTTCTCTGCCTCTTGTTTTTTGAGCAGACACTCTTGCCCTTCCCAGACGAGTCTCTGCCTGACTGCAAGAGAACACGCTTGTCCTGTGGGCCCCGTGTGGCCTTCCGTCCGTGTGGCCAGTGGTAGCTCGAGGGTTGGGATGCTGGGGTGATGCGCTTAGTTATCTTTAGGTGGATGTTCTGATTTTTGCTGGTTAACTGTATTTTGTCCGTCAAGGTGGTGACCCTGTGTTTTCGCTCCCCAGGGAATATCCGATGTGGCCTGGTCTTCAGATTCTAACCTCCTTGTTTCCGCCTCGGATGATAAAACCCTAAAGATATGGGACGTGAGCTCGGTAAGCCGCCCTCGGCCTCCCTCCCTGGGAAGCTGGTGTGTGTGGAGAAGGGCACGGTGCGGGAGCTGGAGTTGAGTCTGGGACCCAGCCCGTCTTGGTCAAGGGGGTGTCCCCCGCCCCTTGCAGGATGTGCCCTCAGGCTGCCTCTGCCTAGGTGCTGGTGGGCGCCGATGCTGACATTTGCAGAAATAAGCACCTGGAATGCCTTAGTCCGACAATACTTGCTTTTAGGGAAAGTGTCTGAAAACCCTGAAGGGGCACAGTAACTACGTCTTTTGCTGTAACTTCAACCCCCAGTCCAACCTCATCGTCTCGGGCTCTGTAAGTGTGGCGCCTCCGGGTGGGGGTGGGGTGCGCCTGACTGTAGCCCGGGGCTCCGAGTGGAGCCTCGAGTCGTCAGTGCTGGGGGCCGAGGGGACGGTGGTGGCAGGGCTTGGGGTCCAGAGGACCTGCTCCCTGCCCGTGGAGCGGCTTCAACCTCTTCTCTGGTCTTCAGTTTGACGAAAGCGTGAGGATATGGGACGTGAAAACCGGAAAGTGCCTGAAGACTCTGCCTGCCCACTCGGACCCCGTCTCAGCTGTAAGTCCCACCGGGCTGCGGACCCCGCGCAGCAGGACCGGGGTGACGGCCAGAGAGTGGGCACTGGCGACCCCGAGAGAGGTCTCCCTGTCCTGGGCCCGTAGGACAGGCAGGCGAGGGGCCGGGTGAGGCGGCCCCGAACTGAACCCCAGACCGGGCGGCCAGGCCCGAAGAGGGGCCGTGCGCTGGGAAGCGTGGCCGTGGCCGTGGAGAAGTGAGTGTTGAGTGGAGTTGGCTTCGGTGGGGCGGTGGTGGAGGAGGTGGGGCCCCGCGTGCGCTCTGGCTGTGCTTGTGTGTACCTCGGGGCAGGGGAACGTGCAGAGCCAAAGGCACACCCGCTCACAAACCACGGCACTTGAAAACGGCCACACAATTCCTTTCTTTGTCAGCAAAGAGCCGGGAGCTGCTTCTTGGCCAAGTTTGCCTTTTTCTGGAAAGGGGAAGGAATCGTGTAAACAGTGTGCTGCTTTTTACTGAGCAGATGGTCCTTTTCACTTTCTGAAATCGTGTAGGTGAGTGCTTTTAAAGCATGTTCCGCCTCGAAGGGCTGTTTTGCCCAACTGAGACCACTCACAGGGCCCCGACACGTAGAAGACACACGGGTGCTGCCGGCGGTGGCCTCGAGGACGCCCGGCCAACGCCTGGGGCTCAGGGGTTCCGCCACGGACGCGCGGCCGGGCAGGCCCGAGCTCCGCCCGCCTCTGTGGACTCAGTGCGGGGAGCGCAGATTCTGAGACCGGCCCCGCCGCGACCGAGGGAAGGAACCGGGAGATGAGTTGTCGCGACGGCCAGTACTGTCTGCGATTTGGTGGTGGCGGGGGCTGCGGGTGGGACCCATAGCTTAGACCGCCGTGGGGTTTGTGAAGTTTTTGCTTCCTACCAGAATGAGGAGTACTCATTTGAAAAGAAAGAAAGGCAAAGAAAGGCAGCAACTAGAAAATCAGAGTCTCCGGAGCACCCGCCCTCCAGGACCAACCGCTCACGGCTTCCCTGCCCTCTGTGGCGTTTTGGCTTTTTAAATACATATTTTCCAACACGTTCCCTCAAGTAGTGGTGAGGATGCCCCGTGCCGCGGCTGTCCGTCCGCTTGGAAAGGTTCCTCGGGCGTCTGTGGCGTCTGTGCCCGGACCCTGGGACCTCGGGCACCGGGGCACCTTGTGGGCAGCGGGCACTCCCCGCAGGCACTTGCGACTCGCACTCGACGAGGAGTGCGGTGGGCATGTTGGAACCGCTCCGCACGCTTGTGTGACGGTTCCTGCAGGGAGAACTCGAGACCCCGTGTGAAAGAGGCACACGTGGTTTCCCACAGATGTGGGGGGAGCTGGCAGCCTCACGCTGCAGGCACGGCCCTGTCTGCCAGCTCCCTGTCCCCGCACGCCCTCCCGCTCGGGTCTGGCCGCCGTGCCCTCTCGACTGGACGACGCCCTGGGTTTTCCTTGCATTCAGCCTGTTTCCTGCCCCCCCCCCCCCCCGCTTCTGTATGAGCTCACCTGTCTGCCGGGGGTCCCCTCCGCAGAGAGTTCTGATGGATGGTCACCTCAGAGGAGCCGTGGCATCCCCGTTAGGTACTGACTTGTCGCCTCTCTCGCGTTTTCGTGGTGCTTACGTTTCGACGCGGGGATGTCCAGGGTGCCTGGATGCGGTTGGGAACGACGCAGAGCGCAAGGCTGGTGCTGCAGCTCTCGGGGACCCGTGTCAGCTCGTCCGTGTCTGGTCTGGCGGGTCTTGGTAGAATGTTCTGTGAATCCAAAGACAGGGACAAACGTGGTTAGATTGCTGTGAGTTTTAAAGTGAGGGGCTCGCGAGCAGGTGGTTACGGTCACGTGGAGCTCCTGGTAGGAGCGGAACGAAAACAGAACATCCTCCCGGGTGTCCGGAGGCCTCACAGGGCTGCGCGGGCCAGCGCAGAGGCCACCGCCGCATGTGGCAGTCCTGCGGCGAGCCCAGATCAGGTCTCGCCGTGATGAGCTACGCTCTCCGCCTTCGAAGATTTGGTGCGAACGAAGGGAACGGGACGCGCTTGCTGGTGCCTTTCGGTACCGGGCGCGTGCCGAGGGGACACCTTAGGTACTTTGAGTTCAGTAAAACCGAGTTCATTTCACCTGTTACTTTCCCGCTGCAGCTGCCGGAGCATCAAAGTGTCCGCGTGGCGGCGGGGCTCCTCAGCGGAGGCCGAGGGTCGTCGGCAGCCGCTGAGAGTGTCAGCCTGGCTCCTGGGTCGGTACTTTGTTCCCCAAGCTCTCAGGTGCTCCTGGGGCACGTGGGCTCGCCCCCAGGGGGTGTCCCGCAGAGTCTGGAGATTGTTCTGGTCGTCACAACTAGACGCCGAGATGCTGGCATCTTGTGAGTCAAGGGCAGAGTGTGGCCACCGGGGGGCGGGCCCGGAGCAGGAGAGTCCTGGCGGGCAGGGCGGTGGTGCCAGGTGGGGGCGCCACTCCGCACGGCATGGCGGGGTGGGGGGGGTGGGGGTGGGGGCACACGGCCCGTTGTGCGGCTCTGTTTTATGTAGAAAGCCTATCTCAGGTAGCAGGAAGCGGGATTGCCTCAGAAAGGTGTGAACTCCTGACACTGTGGGTCCTTTAGTCCCACCAGGATTCAGCTGGAGGAAAGCAGGAAAAAAAGCACAAATACCAAGCAGTCATCAGACAGGGACTTGTCAGGTTGCCGTTTCTTTCCGTGAAGTCGCTGCCCCGGGGTGGGCGGAGTTAGGCATTCGGGTGACACAAGGTGTGGGGTGCTGGAGGCCGGTCAGCTCCCAGGACCAGCAAATACGGGGTCACCGCTGTCCTGAGGCTCGGGCGTCCGGGCTTCCTGGTCCTTGCCGCGGGCAGCGGAGGGCGTTCCTGTGGTACCTACCCAGCGAGTGGGTTTTTCTCTCCGGCTTTTCTCTCTGACGTGAGGTCAGGGCAAGTGGTTTCCAGCTGGTCGCCCGGGTCAGGCCGCCCCACGGTAGTGGTGGACATGCCGGCTCTCACAGGCTGGGCCTGTCTCCGGGTCCGGATCCGGGTCCGGGTCACTTAGTCGAGCTTGTGTCTTTTCAAGGGCACCTTTTGCAGTAAGCGATTTAGCTACTCGACCCGTGTTTCCGGCGGGGTTTCTTTCAAAGTTGGGTCCTCCGTGGTGAGACCGGGGCACTGTTGCTGGACACGCAGGTAAAGTCACCTTGTCCGCGCAGCTCATGTGTCCGTCAGCGTCCACAGGAAATCAGAATTCGAAGCGAACGGGGGTTCCGTTGTTTGCTCCGCGCTCGGCAAGATGCCCGCGCACTCGTGCAGGGCGCTCGCGAGCGGAGCGCAGTGTGTGTTCGTGACTTACGAGTAAATGTGCTTTTCCCCCCACTCTGTTCTCAGGTCCATTTTAACCGGGATGGATCCTTGATCGTGTCAAGCAGCTACGATGGTCTCTGGTAAGTGCAGGCATTTCCTTCATCCGCTCGGCAAACGTGTGTTTGTTTATTTGTAAATGTTTATTTTGAGAGAGCAAGCGAGCAGGGAGGGGCAGAGGTGGGGGGCAGAGAGAATCCCAAGCAGGCTCTGACTGTCAGCACAGAGCCTGACATGGGGCTCGAACTCACAAACCATGAGATCGTGACCTGGCCCGAAACCAAGAGCTGGACGTTTAACCGACTGAGCCACCCAGGCACCCCAGCAAACATTTATTTAGAGGCGCCATTTTGGCCCCGGGGGGACAATAGTGAAAACAAGGCAAGCGGGTTTGTCCCCGAGAAGAGCTTATGGCTGTCACGGGGCTGCGGCAGACGGACACACGGCAGCCCCTGCCTCCGGAGGGACAGCAGGGCCGCGGGGAGGGCTCCCGGTACAGGGAGGCCCGGGGACGCGCTTCTGCTCAGGACTCCTCTTTGTGGGCACGGAGCGTGCCCTTGACGAGTTCACGGGCGCGGGTGGCGTGCGGACCCTGGGAGGACCGGACTCCCGTCCCGAGTGGGTGGAGCGGAGCGGAGATCCCGCCACAGAGGAGGTGAGGAGGTCGAGGGGACGTGGCCTCGCGGGGAGCGTCCGCTCCGGGCCGCGTGAAGGACGCCCGTAGAGCTTGGGACCTGTAACCTGAGTGTTCAGGATTCTTCCGGAGGCGTGAGGAAGAGGTGGAAGTCGGCGTTGTCCGTTTAACTCGGCAGACTCCGTGATGGGGGCACGAGGCTGGGGAGCGTCAGGCTGGGTCTGCGGGGACCGTGTCCTGGCTCGTCAGGCCCGGTCACCGGGAGGGGCGGGGAGGCAACGGCCGCTGCTTGCACGATCGCTCAAGAGCCTCCCGATTACGAGGCGGAGAGAG
>NW_024419460.1:0-8081 GCF_014898765.1 Herpailurus yagouaroundi
GGCCGGGGCGGAGCGGGGACCCCAGTGCGCTACCCGGCCCGGGCCATGACCCCCGCTGCTCTCTCTTGCAGGCTCGTCGCCGCGGCCCCCGGAGCCCGGCCGCCGCCGCCACCAGCGCCCGGGTGGGCCCCGTGCGCCCCGGGCGCGGCTCCGCAGTGAGCCCCCCAGGAAGCGGTGAGTGCCCCGTGCTGCCCGCCCACCCCTTCCAGTGGACGCCGCGGTCCCCGAGAGCCGCAGTCCCCCGAGCGGCGTCCACGCCCCGCCGGCTCCCGCGGCGGGAAGGGCGCGCCCGGGGAGGCCAGAGGGTCCCCAGGGGCGGTGGGGGGAGGGGGGCGGGGAACCCTCGCGGGCCCGGACGTCCCCCTAACTTCTCGCAGACTTTTCTGCGGAGACTCGGGCTGGGGCAGAGTTGGGCCCCTCTGGCCGTGTTGCAACTTACACGGGGCGGGTGGGGGGTGTGTCCGCGCGTGGCCGCCTCTGGCCCCCCACTCTCCAGCCGACACCCCGCGCTGTCACGAGTTCCTCGGGAATGGGCCAGACCGCCATTCCTCAGAGCTGGAAAGGAGCCCAGCCGGGGGTGGGGGCAGGAGGCCTCGAGAGGAACCATTTCCCCTCGATCGAGTATTTCAAACTATATTATTTATGAGCCGCCTCACTTAGGGGCCCCCTCGGCTCCCAGGGCATCAAAGCAGGTTTGCAACCGCAAAGGGCGACCAGTGTGAACGCACGCGCGCCTTCTCCGGGCAGGCAGAGCTCAGCGGAACCCGGGGAGGCTCTCATTAAGGGAGACCCGCAGCTTCGCTCGCTCGGCCGCGTGGGGGGCGGGGTCAAGGGCGGTCGGACTGTCCCGAGGCGCCGGGCTCTGGGGCCTGGGTGGAACCCAGAGCAGGGTCAGCCTGTGCCGGCTGAGCAGCCAGAGGGGAGATGGAAGGCAGCGGGGTGAAGGCACTTCTGAGATCGTGCAGCCTTTGTGGGACGAACACCCCACTTTACAGATGAGGAAGCTGAGGCTCAGAGAGGCGCGGCTGGACTGGCAGGCCCCGGTGTTTCCTGCCCAGCCCCCAAGGATCCCTGCACCAGCCCTCCCACTTACCTTGTCCGGGCCACACCCACCTTGGGTTCTTCGTCCCCACCCTGGGTACCGGTTCCTCCGGATGGATGGAAGGGTGGGAGGGAGGGAGGGAAGCAGTGTATTTATGGAAAGACTTAATCCCTCTGCAAGCCCCAAGGAGGCTGAAAGCTTCACCACCTAATCTCCTCTCCCTGGAAGCCCTTGCTGGTGGGGTGCAACTCAGTGGGCGCTGAGCCGGAGTTTAGGTCCCCTCTGAGGACTTGAGCCTGGAACTTGCCCTCAGCTGGCATGGAAAGAGAGCAGTGCTATTCAACATGGAGCGAGCCCCGCCGTACCAGACCCCGTGGTGGGAGCTGTCCCATCACCTGGGTTGTTCCTTTTCATCCTCTGACCGGATACCGGTGTTATCCCCATTTTACAGATGCGGACACAGAGGCTTGTGAAGGTCATGGGGTGGGAAAGAGGCAAGGCCAGGCCTCTGGGACCACCAAGTGCAAACCCCCCCACCACCCATTAAAATATTATCACGGTACAATATACACATGGTAATATGTGCACATCAAAAGCGTGCACCCACATCCAGAAGTAGAGCTCCCCCAGGAGTCTCCTCCTGCACACCGCCCCCCCACACCCCCAGCCACAGTCTTCCCTGGGAGCCAGTGCTGGCTCCTTGTCCCCCACAGGCAGTGTGCATCGCTTACTCTTCTCTTTACACTGAAAACCTTCTGGAGGTGAGCTGGCAGGTACTCACTGCTGTGGGCTGGCAGTTTGTGGCTCCTGTCATCAAGGCTGCTGGAATATAACAATTGCATGGGGCGCCTGGGGGGCTCAGTCGGTTGAGCGTCCGACTTCGGCTCAGGTCATGATCTCACAACTTGTGGGTTCGAACTCCACCTCGGGCTCTGTGCTGACAGCTCAGAGCCTGGAGCTTGCTTCGGATTCTGTGTCTCCCTCTCTCTCTCTCTCTCAAAAATAAACATAAAAAAAAATTTTTTTTTAAACAAACAATTGCGTGTTTTGGGGGGCACCTGGCTGGCTCAATCAGAAGAGCAAATGATTCTTGATCTCAAGGTTGTGAGTTCGAGCCCCACCATGGGTGTGGAGCTTACTTAAAAAAAATTTTTTTAATTGCATGTTTTTTATTTTAATGATTATTTATTTTGAGAGAGAAAGGGAGAGAGAGAATCCCAAGCAGGCTCTGCACTGTCAGGGCAGAGCCTGACGTGGGGCTCAAACCCACGAACTGTGAGATCATGACCTGCCTGGGTCGAAATCAAGAATCAGACGCTCAGCTGACTAAGCCATCCAGGCGCCCTTTTAATCACATGTTTTAAAATTAACCCGTGGTTCATTAACCATTATCTTGACTTCTAACAGCATACTTCTTATTTTGAAATAAACACTTTTATTGGCATATGACATTTGAAAAGGTACACAAACCTTTTCAAGCATTGAACTTGACCACACAGAGGCCCAAGCAGGCAGTGGGCAAGTATTTTGCTCAAAGTTACACGGTCAATCACAGGGAAGCACCCTGTGCCGTGACAGAACAGTAGCTGGCAAGGTCAGTGGGTGCCCTGCCCCCCATCCTCTCTCACTTGCTGCTGGCCCCTGGCAGCTGTCCCCAGGCTCTCTGTCCCCGCGCTGTCTCTCGGAGAGGAGCTCACAGCCTCCTGCAGGCCCGCGGGCAAAGGCCAGGAGATGTTCATGTTTTGCACTCTGTGTACCAGGATGGGAGGCGTGTTAACGCTCGTAGCATCTGTTCCCGGCACAAACCCTCTGGCTGGAATTGCAGGAATTCTAAGCCTGTGACAAAAAGAAAGTGCCTTTTCTAAAGAAGGAAGAAAACCAAGATGTTCCCTGTGCCTACGGGGAGCCCAGCGTGCCCAGCTTGTTAGTATCTGCTCCCCTGTGTTTGCAACACGGACCCAGGTGTGGACAGCTTGCCCAGGTCCCCCCTCCTCCCCACCCCCACTGGCTGGGAGCGGCACCTGGTTCCCTCCTGCCGTGGGCCCACCCACTTAGGCAGAGTGTCGCATTCCTCGGCGATGATGCTTCCCCCTTGCCCTCTCCCTGGGCTTCAGGTGAGGTCTTTGTTCAGGAGGCGCCACCTGCCACCTCGAGAGGGTTATTCTGATCTCTTCTGGGAGGTGGCTCTGCAGAGACCAGGGTCAGACTTCCAGCTGGACTCTGCCTTTCACTCACTTTCCCTCTCTGGGTCTCCGTGTCCTCATCTGGGAGACCCATGTTAGAACGACGGCCGCCTCTGTGTAGAGCTGCCGGCTCTAGCAAATAAGAATTCGGGATGCCCGTGGCTGGCTCTGTCGGTGGAGCGTGCGCCTCCTGATCTTGGGGTCACGAGTTCGAGCCCCACATTGGGGGTAGAGATTACTTAAAATCTTTTTTACTGTTACTGTTTTAATTTTATTTTTTTAATTAAAAAAGTGTTTTAATGCTTATTCACCTTTGAGAGAGAGAGCATGGGGAGGGGACGGGCAAAGAGAGGGAGACACAGAATCTGAAGCAGGCTCCAGGCTCTGAGCCGTCAGCCCAGAGCCCGACGCGGGGCTCGAACCCAGGAGCCGTGAGATCGTGGCCTGAGCCGAAGTTGAACTTAACTGAATGAGCCACCCAGGCACCCCTATTTTTTTTTTTTTTTTTTTAATTTTAGAGAGAGACAGAATTGCGAGCAGGGGAGAGGGGTAGAGAGAGAGAAAGAATTTTAAGTAGGTTCCATGCTCAGCAGAGAGCCCAACACAGGGCTCAATCCCACTGCCCTGGGATAGTGACCAGAGCCGAAAGAACAGTCAGATGCTCAATTGACTGAGTCACCCAGGTGCCCCCAAAATAAAATTTTTAAGGGGCACCTGGCTGGCTTAGTTGGTAGAGCATGGGACTCTTAATCCCAGCATTGTGAGTTCAAGTCCCACATTGGGTGTGGAGCCTACTTTAAAAAAAGAAAAGAAAAAAAAAAAGAAAAATAAGAAAAGAAAAGAAAAGAAGCGGGGCCTGGGTGGCTCAGTCGGTTAAGCATCCGACTTCGGCTCAGGTCATGATCTCACAGTTTTGTGGGTTCAAGCCCTGCGTCGGGCTCTGTGCTGACAGCTCAGAGCCCGGAGCCTGCTTTGGATTCTGTGTCTCTTGGCCTCTCCCCCACTCACGCTCTGTCTCTCTCTCAAAAATAAGCACTTTAAAAAAAGAAAAGACAATCTTAAAAAAAAAAAAAAAAAAAAACCAGGATGCCCAGTTTTCAATTGCAGATAAATGATGAAGGATTTTTAATATGAGTATGTCCCATGCCGTAATCGGACACTCTATATTTTATCAGGAAACGTTTATCTACGGCCACTTCCAACCCTAGACCTGTATGATCCACTCCAGAAAGACTTTATCTCCCCCTCTAGAGCCCAGCTTCTGAGCTGCAAAAGTAGGAACTGAAGGGAATCAGCAGACAGACCCCCAGGGGCCAGCCTTCTAGAAATAGGCACCTCCCCGCCCGCTCCGGCCCCCCAGCCAGCCGGCGCGTCGCCTTAATTTTTCTGCTCTGTGCATAGAACAAACCGGTTGACTTTTCCCTTTGCACTGCGAACCCGTAGGTGAGCCGGCAGGCACTCACTGCTGTGGGCCGGTGGTAGTGTCTTGAAGGCTGCTGTGAAAACAGGCACAGACAACTTGGCCAAGCGTGTCCTTGCCCTGGAGATGCTCATGGTTTCAGAGAACGCCGTGTGGTGTGCAAAGAGCTGATCCCCATCTATCTTGATGGCGCAGAGGAGGGACAGGGCTCCCCCCCCCCCCACCTCGGGAGGAAGGAAGTTTGTATCATTGCCTGTCCCTGTTGTGGCCGTTTGGCGTAGGGGGATTTTTGTGCCTGGGTGCAAGAAAGAACCTGTTCTACTTCAAGCTGTTGTGCAAATAATTAACAATCTGATATTTCCAAGGGAACATAAACAGCCCGATTCAATATGAAAGGGAGGTTTTTCACACTCCTGCAAAAGTGTGAAAGAGAGAACATTTATACCTAAACTAGCCTGACTGCACTTGGAACCCAGGGGGGGGACCCCTCCCACCAGATCTCCTTTCTCCCATTAAATCGTTACTTTCTAAAAAATTGTAGGGGTTTTACTTATTTTTGAGAGAGAGACAGAGTGTAAGCGGGGGAGGGGCAGAGAGAAGGAGACACAGAATCTGAAGCAGCCCGCCCCCCCCCAGCTGTCAGCACAGAGCCCCACGACGCTGGGCTCGAACTCACCAGCTGTGAGATCAGGACCTGAGCCAAAGTCAGACGCTCAACCGACTGAGCCACCCGGGCGCCCCTGAGCGGAGTAATTTTTATAATCTCGGCTCACGAATAGGCTTTTTGTTTATTTATTTATTTATTTTTTAACGTTTATTTACTTTTGAGACAGAGAGAGACAGAGCATGAACGGGGGAAGGTCAGAGAGAGAGGGAGACACAGAATCTGAAACAGGCTCCAGGCTCTGAGCTGTCAGCACAGAGCCCGACGCGGGGCTCGAACTCACGGACCGTGAGACCATGACCTGAGCCGAAGTCGGACGCTCAACCGACTGAGCCACCCAGGCGCCCCAAGACTTGGCTTTTTAAAGGCGTTCACTTGATATCAGTCAGCTGTCGTTGCCGTGAGAATGACCGTGAAGGAAGGCCTCCACTCACACAGGTGTAGAATCAAGCTTCAGCCCGTCCCACGTGGGGCCTCTCCCACGCAGCGTCCCTGGCCTCTTCCGGGCTGGCCCTCCGCCCCCAGCCCCCACCCCAGAGGGAGTGGGTCACCCCGGGGGAGCACCTCCTCCTCTGGACCCAACTCGGGATGCTCCGGGCAGTCTTCTGATGCAGTGCCCTCCCGGGACTGCTCTGTGACAGTGACTGACAGTGACGGTGGCCACCGTCCCTGAGGCTGGTGGCAGGATGCCTGTTTCACAGACCAGGACACTGAGCCTGGGGGGGCCGAACTTCAGAACCTCAGGCTCAGAGAGGGAAGTGCCTTGGCTGAGGTCGCACAGCTCTTGGACCCCAGCTCTTCCTCGATCCCCAGGGCCCCTCCCCACCTGCCGCCCACCTTCTGTCCCGTGGGGAGGGAGGAGCTGGACGAGGAGAGGCATGGCGGGGGCGCTGGGATGAGGAACGGCGCTTTGTGAACATTCTGCACCTGGGAATTCTAGAAAGCTGAAACAGAATCGCTGCACGCTGACGCGACCCCTAGGTGCCACCTCTGCCTGACCCTGGTGCAGCTTCTCGTCCTGCGTCCCCGCACCAGCTGGGGCCACGCCTGCTTCCTGTGCCTCTTGCCTCCTTGATCGGCTGTTCTTTCATCAACCTCCTTCCCTCCCCCCTCCCCACTTCCCTCCCCTTTCCCCCTCCCTCCCCTCCTCTTCCCCCCACCTCCCCTTTCCCCTCCCCCTTCCCCTCTGTCCCCCCCTTATCCCCTCCCTCCATCCCACTCCTCTTCCTCTCCTCCCCCTCCCCCTTCCTTTCCTCCCTCCCTCCCTTCTTCCTTTCTTCCCCCTTTCCTCCATCCTTCCCTCCCTCTCCCTTCCCCACTTCCTTCCTTCCTTTCCTGCTGGGTGTTTTGAGGTGGTTATTTTTAAACTTATTTATTTTGAGAAAGAGAGAGAGGGAGAGAGAAGGAGCAGGGGAGGGGCCGAGAGAGATGGGGAGAGAAAATCCACAGCAGGCTCTGTGCTGTCAGTGGGGAGCCCAGCGTGGGGCTCTATCTCATGAACCATGGTATCATGACCTGAGCTGAAATCAAGAGTCGGACGCCGAGCCGACTGAGCCCCCCCTGACGTCCCAAGACGGGTATTTTTTAAGCTACAAGGCAGCTCTGGGACGACACCTGTCAATTCGAGGCAACTCTTAGGGAGGTGGTGCTCCCGGCACAGCATAGAGCACACCTCCCACTGCATCAGAGAAGTTTCTAGGAAAACGGGGTCCGATGCACAAAACTTCCCGTGCCACCGCTGGGAGGCAGCGGTGTCGGGCACAGGGGCTGCGGGGCCCCTGTTGTCTCTGCCGTTTTTTTCCCTGGTTGACTCCTGGAAATAGTTTCAAGCTTCCAGAAGAGTTGCAAGAACACCAGGTGCCCCTCGTGCCCTTCCCCAGAGACGAACGTTTGGCCACATTCCGCCTCTGCACATACACATGCGTGTTTTGACTTTTCCAGCTGTGCAAGCTGAGAGTTCAGTTGCAGGCGTGATGGCCCTGGACCCTTGGGCGTGTGTGTCCTAGGGGCAGGAACCGTCTCTGACAGACTCAGTCCAGTGATAAAAATCAGAGAACTGAGCGTTGACCCCATACTGTCGCCTACAGATAATTGTCTTTTTTTTTTTTTTTTTTTTTTTTTTTTTTACTCTTGTAGTGCTTTTCAAACAAACACAAAGATACATAACGAATATTCCCACCTTTCAGTGTCGGAGCCCCTGCCCTGGTTGTGTCCTCCCTCTGCACCCACAGCACGGTGGTGGTTTTTCTGGGGCATTTTACAGCAATCCTAGCATCGCTTCCTCCAGGAAGACCTCCTCATAAGCCATTGTCTAAACCCTGGGATGGGGGGGCGTCTGGGGGGTCAGCCTGTTGAGCACTGGGTCTTGATTTCAGCTCAGGTCATGATTTCAAACTTCGTGGTATCGAGCCCCGCGTCCAGTCGGGCTCTGCACTGTCCAGAGCCTGCTTGGGATTCTCCCTCTCTCTCTCTCTCTCTCTCTCTCTCTCTGCCCCTCCCCTGCTTCTGCTCTCTCTCTGCCCCTCCCCCTGCTCCTGCACTCTCTATCTGCCCCTCCCGTGCTCCTGCTCTCCCTCTCTCTGCCCCTCCCCTGCTCCTGCTCTCCCTCTCTCTCTGCCCCTCCCCTGCTCTCCCTCTCTCTCTGCCCCTTCCCTGCTCCTGCTCACTCTCTCTCTCTCTCTGCCCCTCCCCTGCTCCTGCTCTGTCTCTCTGCCCCTCCCCTGCTCCTGCTCCTGCTCTCTGCCCCTCCCCTGCTCCTGCTCTCCCTCTCTC
>NW_024419461.1:0-5402 GCF_014898765.1 Herpailurus yagouaroundi
GCGTAGGAGGACGCTGGGCTCACCGCGCGTCCTGCTGATCACTTAGATTCCACCTACACCTGCCTAAATAACCCAGAAAACCGCCAGAGGATTAGCAGAACGGAGTCCCCGGAGCCAAGCGCAGACGAGAGGCCCACGGAAGAGGGTAGGAAGGGCGGCGAGGCGGTGCGCGCTCCACGGACTGGCGGGAGGGAGCCGGGGCGGAGGGGCGGCTCGCCGGCCAAGCAGAGCCCCTGAGTCTGGCTGGCAAAAAGCGGAGGGGCCTGACGGACTGTGTTCCGACATCAAACGCGACTTAGCGGCTGGGAGGTCATAAGTTAACAGCTCTGCTTAGAAAGCTGGAAGGCTGGAGGACAAAGGGAAGGAGAGCTGCTGAGCCCCCGGACGACAGAGCTCAGTTTGGTGGGGAACAAAGGCGCTTGCCAGCGTCATCTCCCCCACCCATCCCCCAGCCAAAATCCCAAAGAGAACCAGTTCCTGCCAGGGAACTTGCTCGCTCCGCGCAAACACCCAACTCTGCGCTTCTGCGGAGCCAAACCTCCGGCAGCAGATCTGACTCCCTCCTGCTGCCACAGGGCCCCTCCTGAAGTGGATCACCTAAGGAGAAGCAAGCTAAGCCTGCCCCTCCTGCCCCTGTGCACCTTGCCTACCCACCCCAGCTAAGACGCCAGATCCCCAGCATCACAAGCCTGGCAGTGTGCAAGTAGCCCAGACAGGCCACCCCACCCCACAGTGAATCCCGCCCCTAGGAGAGGGGAAGACAAGGCACACACCAGTCTGACTGTGGACACAGCGGTGGGCTAGGGGCAGACATCAGGTCTGACTGCGGCTCCGCCCACCAACTCCAGTTATACACCACAGCACAGGGGAAGTGCCCTGCAGGTCCTCACCATGCCAGGGACTATCCAAAATGACCAAGCGGAAGAGTTCCCCTCAGAAGAATCTCCAGGAAATAACAACAGCTAATGAGCTGATCAAAAAGGATTTAAATAATATAACAGAAAGTGAATTTAGAATAATAGTCATAAAATTAATCGCTGGGCTTGAAAACAGTATAGCTGACAGCAGAGAATCTCTTGCTACAGAGATCAAGGGACTAAGGAACAGTCATGAGGAGCTGAAAAACGCTTTAAACGAAATGCATAACAAAATGGAAACCACCACGGCTCGGATTGAAGAGGCAGAGGAGAGAATAGGTGAACTAGAAGATAAAGTTATGGAAAAAGAGGAAGCTGAGAAAAAGAGAGATAAAAAAATCCAGGAGTATGAGGGGAAAATTAGAGAACTAAGTGATTCACTAAAAAGAAATAATATACGCATAATTGGTATCCCAGAGGAGGAAGAGAGAGGGAAAGGTGCTGAAGGGGTACTTGAAGAAATAATAGCTGAGAACTTCCCTGAACTGGGGAAGGAAAAAGGCATTGAAATCCAAGAGGCACAGAGAACCCCCTTCAGACGTAACTTGAATCGATCTTCTGCACAACATATCATAGTGAAACTGGCAAAATACAAGGATAAAGAGAAAATTCTGAAAGCAGCAAGGGGTAAACGTGCCTTCGCATATAAAGGGAGACCTATAAGACTCGTGACTGACTCTCTTTTGAAACTTGGCAGGCCAGAAAGAATTGGCACGAGATTTTCAGTGCGCTAGACAGAAAAAAATATGGAGCCGAGAATCCTTTATCCAGCAAGTCTGTCATTTAGGATAGAAGGAGAGATAAAGGTCTTCCCAAACAAACAAAAACTGAAGGAATTTGCCACCACTAAACCCGCCTTACAAGAGATCCTAAGGGGGACCCTGTGAGACAAAGTACTAGAGACATCACTACAAGCATAAAACATACAGACATCACAATGACTCTAAACCCATATCTTTCTATAATAACACTGAATGTAAATGGATTAAATGCGCCAACCAAAAGACACAGGGTATCAGAATGGATAAAAAAACAAGACCCATCTATTTGCTGTCTACAAGAGACTCATTTTAGACCTGAGGACACCTTTAGATTGAGAGTGAGGGGATGGAGAACTATGTATCATGCTACTGGAGGCCAAAAGAAAGCTGGAGTAGCCATACTTATATCAGACAAACTAGACTTTAAATTAAAGGCTGTAACAAGAGATGAAGAAGGACATTATATAATAGTGACAGGGTCTATCCAACAGGAAGAGCTAACAATTATAAATGTCTATGCGCCGAATACCGGAGCGCCCAAATATATAAAACAATTACTCATAAACACAAGCAACCTTATTGATAAGAATGTGGTAATTGCAGGGGACTTTAACACCCCACTTACAGAAATGGATAGATCATCTAGACACACGGTCAATAAAGAAACAAGGGCCCTGAATGAGACATTGGATCAGATGGACTTGACAGATATATTTAGAACTCTGCATCCCAAAGCAACAGAATATACTTTCTTCTCGAGTGCACATGGAACATTCTCCAAGATAGATCATATACTGGGTCACAAAACAGCCCTTCATAAGTTTGCAAGAATTGAAATCATACCATGCATACTTTCAGACCACAATGCTATGAAGCTTGAAATCAACCACAGAAAAAAGTCTGGAAAACCTCCCAAAGCATGGAAGTTAAAGAACACCCTACTAAACAATGAGTGGGTCAACCAGGCAATTAGAGAAGAAATTAAAAAATATATGGAAACAAACGAAAATGAAAATACAACAATCCAAACGCTTTGGGACGCAGCGAAGGCAGTCCTGAGAGGAAAATACATTGCAATCCAGGCCTATCTCAAGAAACAAGAAAAATCCCAAATACAAAATCTAACAGCACACCTAAAGGAAATAGAAGCAGAACAGCAAAGGCAGCCTAAACCCAGCAGAAGAGGAGAAATAATAAAGATCAGAGCAGAAATAAACAATATAGAATCTAAAAAAACTGTAGAGCAGATCAACGAAACCAAGAGTTGGTTTTTTGAAAAAATAAACAAAATTGACAAACCTCTAGCCAGGCTTCTCCAAAAGAAAAGGGAGATGACACAAATAGATAAAATCATGAATGAAAATGGAATGATTACAACCAATCCCTCAGAGATACAGACAATTATCAGGGAATACTATGAAAATTATATGCCAAGAAATTGGACAACCTGGAAGAAATGGACAAATTCCTGAACACCCACACGCTTCCAAAACTCAATCAGGAGGAAATAGAAAGCTTGAACAGACCCATCACCAGCGAAGAAATTGAATCGGTTATCAAAAATCTCCCAACAAATAAGAGTCCAGGACCAGATGGCTTCCCAGGGGAGTGCTACCAGACGTTTAAAGCAGAGATAATACCTATCCTTCTCAAGCTATTCCAAGAAATAGAAAGGGAAGGAAAACTTCCAGACTCATTCTATGAAGCCAGTATTACTTTGACTCCTAAACCAGACAGAGACCCAGTCAAAAAAGAGAACTACAGGCCAATATCCCTGATGAATATGGATGCCAAAATTCTCAATAAGATACTAGCAAATCGAATTCAACGGCATATAAAAAGAATTATTCACCATGATCAAGTGGGATTCATTCCTGGGTTGCAGGGCTGGTTCAACATTCGCAAATCAATCAACGTGATACATCACATTAACAAAAGAAAAGATAAGAACGATATGATCCTGTCAATCGATGCAGAAAAGGCCTTTGACAAAATCCAGCACCTTTCTTAATAAAAACCCTTGAGAAAGTCGGGATAGAAGGAACATACTTAAAGATCATAAAAACCATTTATGAAAAGCCCACAGCTAACATCATCCTCAACGGGGAAAAACTGAGAGCTTTTTCCCTGAGATCAGGAACACGACAGGGATGCCCACTCTCACCGCTGTTGTTTAACATAGTGCTGGAAGTTCTAGCATCAGCAATCAGACAACAAAAGGAAATCAAAGGCATCAAAATTGGCAAAGATGAAGTCAAGCTTTCGCTTTTTGCAGATGACATGATATTATACATGGAAAATCCGACAGACTCCACCAAAAGTCTGCTAGAACTGATACATGAATTCAGCAAAGTTGCAGGATACAAAATCAATGTACAGAAATCAGTTGCATTCTTATACACTAACAATGAAGCAACAGAAAGACAAATAAAGAAACGGATCCCATTCACAATTGCACCAAGAAGCATAAAATACATAGGAATAAATCTAACCAAAGATGTAAAGGATCTGTATGCTGAAAACTATAGAAAGCTTATGAAGGTAATTGAAGAAGATTTAAAGAAATGGAAAGACATTCCCTGCTCATGGATTGGAAGAATAAATATTGTCAAAATGTCAATACTACCCAAAGCTATCTACACATTCAATGCAATCCCAATCAAAATCGCACCAGCATTCTTCTCGAAACTAGAACAAGCAATCCTAAAATTCATATGGAACCACAAAAGGCCCCGAATAGTCAAAGTAATGTTGAAGAAGACCAAAGCTGGAGGCATCACAATCCCAGACTTTATCCTCTACTACAAAGCTGTCATCATCAAGACAGCATGGTATTGGCACAAAAACAGACACATAGACCAA
Organism: Herpailurus yagouaroundi; assembly: GCF_014898765.1. NCBI lineage: Eukaryota > Metazoa > Chordata > Mammalia > Carnivora > Felidae > Herpailurus > Herpailurus yagouaroundi. The sequence continues at coordinate 4,541 of NW_024419461.1, forward strand.
TGGAATAGAATAGAAACCCCAGAACTAGACCCACAAACGTATGGCCAACTCATCTTTGACAAAGCAGGAAAGAACATCCAATGGAAAAAAGACAGTCTCTTGAACAAATGGTGCTGGGAGAACTGGACAGCAACATGCAGAAGGTTGAAACTAGACCACTTTCTCACACCATTCACAAAAATAAACTCAAAATGGATCAAGGACCTGAATGTGAGACAGGAAACCATCAAAACCTTAGAGGAGAAAGCAGGGAAAGACCTCTCTGACCTCAGCCGTAGCAATCTCTTACTCGACACATCCCCAAAGGCAAGGGAATTAAAAGCAAAAGTGAATCACTGGGACCTTATGAAGATAAAAAGCTTCTGCACAGCAAAGGAAACAACCAACAAAACTAAAAGGCAACCAACGGAATGGGAAAAGATATTTGCAAATGACATATCGGATAAAGGGCTAGTATCCAAAATCTATAAAGAGCTCACCAAACTCCACACCCAAAAAGCAAATAACCCAGTGAAGAAATGGGCAGAAAACATGAATAGACACTTCTCTAAAGAAGACATCCGGATGGCCAACAGGCACATGAAAAGATGTTCAGCGTCGCTCCTTATCAGGGAATACAAATCAAAACCACACTCAGGTATCACCTCACGCCAGTCAGAGTGGCCAAAATGAACAAATCAGGAGACTATAGATGCTGGAGAGGATGTGGAGAAACGGGAACCCTCTTGCAATGTTGGTGGGAATTCAAATTGGTGCAGCCGCTCTGGAAAGCAGTGTGGAGGTTCCTCAGAAAATTAAAAATAGACCTACCCTATGACCCAGCAATAGCACTGCTAGGAATTTATCCAAGGGACACAGGAGT